>NC_133494.1:3215881-3349331 GCF_025370935.1 Choristoneura fumiferana
TTTGATCTTATCTTGGGAAAACGCTTTTGGTACCGAGTTTTAGCCCAAGCGGAGCTCGGTCACCCGGATAATATTATTTTATCTGCAATAAACTCAATCGCAAAGTAAAAAAATCTTGTCACAATCACAAATGACTTATTACTTACAGTAGCAACTTATACATTACCAACTACAATTTTCATTCTTGGTGTAACATAAATCATATTTGTTGTGGAAAAAAAATAACATGGAAAGCCCATTAGTCGGCTGGCCTCCAACTCAGTGTTTTCTTTATTGTGGAGAAAAAATCTTTGGTTGGACTACATCTTTTGTGATTTGGGAATTACATAAAATAAAAATAATTAGGCGCCATTATACGTCCCACTGCTGGGCACAGGCCTCCTCTCAGAATGAGAGGGCGTGGGCCGTAGTTCCCACGCGAGCCCAGTGCGGATTGGGAACTTCACATATACTATTAAACATGTACCACACACATGACACATATCAGTTGATTGCTTTCTGGTTTGCAGGTTTCCTCACGATTTTTTAATTTACCATAAAGCTTGTGGTACAGTAGAGTTCATAAACTTGTGAGCAAAAATTTGATCATTAAAATATCAGAACACACTTCTACGCTGTTAACAATAGAGTCGTTGTGGACACAATTCATACTAACCACTCCTCGCTTCGCTCGTCGTACCTATTGTTTTTTTCGGCATAATCACGATATAAAGCTAGGAATATCGACGAAAGCATTGCTCTAATCGATCTGCCGTTTTGTTTCTTAGGCACATCGTGATATGCCTGGCCAACTTTTAGGCATATCATGAAATGGCGCCATTTCATGATATACCTAGGAATTTCGTGATCTGGCGGATTTTACGATCGGCCGCCGACAAAAAAATGCGTGTTCATGGAGCTCTGCCACAACTGCCTCCTCAATCACAGAGACCTATCTATCACCACCACACTACGCTGACGCGTTTCGAACTCTACCAGAGCTCATCTTTGGAGGAACACAATCGTTCACCGTGTTACTAGATGTTTGGACAAAGTACTTAATTGTTTTAGTTCATTTCACAAACTAACGCCTGATTCAATAAATTGTCTATGTTACAGACATTATACTCTGTAAGTTTCTTATTCGCTCCTATAGAACCACAAACAGCTGAGGGACTATAGAATACCACTCGTTACATAGATAGGTACTCTAAAATAAGAAGGAAAGTAGCATTCGTAGAACCTGGAAACTTTTTAATTAACCGAATACCGACCGAGTGGAGCGGATTCTTTCGTTAAACTTCATCAAGGAGATATTTTAATCTTTTTCTTTTTTTAATGAACTGCCAGATAAATTAGGACACTTAGGGTACGCGTCCATGAAAGAGGAACGAAGCGGAGCGAATGATGTGTGATATCTGTATAATATACGTCCAACTACGGGGCACAGCACAGGTCTCAGAATGAGAAGGCTTGGGCTGTAATTCCCACGCGGACTCGGTGCGGATTCGGAACTGCACACACCCAAGTAGCGTGCAGGTGTCCTCACGATATTTTCCTTCACTGTAAAACTCAAATGTGGTTCAAATGTGATTTCGCTCATGAATTCTGAAAAACTCAGAGGTGCGAGAGCCGGAGTCGAACCCACGATCCTCAGCTTGAGAGGCCACAGGTCAAACCATGGCTTTTATGAGAGTCTAATATTTTATTCATTTAGGTGATACTACTTGAATCATACTATCAACTAATGCGTATCATGTACTTACACTGCAAAGCAAAATCAACTGGTCAGTTTTCATACAACTTTCCGTCCGCTATCCCTTATTTTGACCATGCCAAATTTAAGGGGTTTTTGACATTTTATAAAAAAAATACAATTGATTGATGGTAGCATTTACCAATCATGCATGAAAATTGAAAAAAAAAGTAAACTGTGTATTTAGAATTCGCATGTATTCGTTGCGTGCTAGGACCTAAAGAGGCCGAGTTTCAATTTCGAACTTACTTCACCGCTTTTCCACATTATTTCCACAATTACTACACACGTAGACAGCAAACAACCGATAACCCACACATAAAACACACCGGCCACTTGCGTCAGTGTTATAGCGCACCCTGATTCACAACTGTAGCTATTACTTACTGCATTTTTATTAGCACTCTCAGCTTTGGCCACAACCGTTATACCAATTGCTTCTTTATACAAGTGCTTACAAATACCAGCTTCAAATAATCTTTGAATTACTTTTTGAATACTAATTACGAACGGACTATCTTTCCGGATCAACATTTCTTGGTATACTGTTACTATATTTTGTGTTGCTCTTAGGACCCGCGCTTCGTCATTAACAGCCGTTGCAGCTTGGAGGGTGTAGAAATATTCGTCTAAAATTGCTGTTAACCCGTTCAAAGCAAGAGTTTTATCGGCGCAATCATAAAAGCCATCACAATCTTTAGATGTATTAGCAAACGCTAAATAATTCTTCTCCTGTAGGAACCACTTGTGAGTGGGACTCAAGTAAGGAACTCGACCCGAGCTGAAGACTTCATCGTAAGTCTTAAACATAACTGCAGGTCTGTCTATTGTTAGAAAACTGTACAACTGAATGTTCATATAAGATGCCAGATAAATGCTCAATATTAAGTAGAAAATGTCCAATATTTTGTGTTTCAGTGATGTCGGTTTAACTAGCGAGGCTGCGCCAATAAGAGCGCCCCAACTGTAAAATACGATGTCTTTCAGAGACGGTTTTGTGCAGTCGTATTTGCGAATCAAATAAGAGAGGCTGCAGTAGCTTATGTAAAAGATGAAAAATAAATACATGCCGTGAAGTTGGTGCACCAGTTTGGTCCAAGATCTACTAGACCTATGGGCTGCATATATCCATATAACTGCTTGTCTAGTGTAAATGCCTGAATACGAAACCAGGTCTCCATAAATATTGTACAGACCTCCGGCGCAAAGTTCTAAGCTTCCATTTCTAATAACCTTAACGTATTCTACATCCGTGAATGGATTTTCTTCTGCTCTGCGTAAGTATCGCCATTCTATTGATGCATTTAATCTGTTTGCGATTATTTTAATTATTTCTACATCTGAACCTTCTATTTCAGTTATCAGATCGTAATTGTTTAATTTATCTTTATTCGGTATTTTAGAAAATGGATACATTGTGGCCATGCCGACTTTGAAGGGGCATTTTTTGATATCGATTTTTACTTCATCCGGAAATACGACTTTAGTTTTCAAAGAGCTGTTACTGCAAGAATTTATTTGAGTTGGTTTTATTTTATCTGCCAGCTTACATTTAACTTCGTCTACTACGGGTAAAAAGTCTCTATACTATGATTTCGTCCTGTAGGGTCCCGTATAATAAACGTTATGTCACGTTTTATATATTTATGACCAAATCTCTGCAACAATTCAAAAGATTCTTCTGTATAATCTGAAATAATGATGATATATTTCACCTTCTTGTCGACGCCATGAATATCAAAGTCGGTAAGCTTTTTACAGTTGTCAAAATGAACTATGACAATAACGTTTTCTTTATATGCACCATAAGTTTGATTGCCTGTATAATTATCCTGATCCTGGATGGTTATAGGTAGATCATGGTTTGCAAATGCCTTGGTCATTTTATTGAAAAACGCCTCATCTTTGTCATCTTTCTTGTTCTCTAGAATTAGTATTGTTGGTGCAAATATAACTGTTATTTGAGTAAGATCCACCACGCAGTTTAATAAAGATGCATCACTCAATGGATTATTTAAATCATTTAACTCAATTTGATTGCTAGACAAATTCTCCAAGGCGCACCCGTATTTTAATAATAACAAATAAGTAAGTACCAGATTTCTACTGTTGTCCCACATGTCTGTCCATTGGAAATTATGGTAAGTTATGACTGTTCCGAAACGTATATTAAGCTTTTATATTTCGTAACTGTTAAGGAGAGCGTAAAGTTGAATTTACTTAATGTCTTTTCAGTAAATCGCATCGCGAGCGTTTTACTCAGACGTTTTAAGTTATTTCAAATTACAGGGTACGTGGCGAACAAATGGACGTTCACACTAAACGTCTCTTGATACGGAAAGCTTTTAAATGTACAAGACTTTACTTTTAAGTTTCATCGTTGTTACAAACTACATTAAGTATAACGTTTGTAATAAGTATGACTTATAGGGGATTGTGGAACGAATTTAAATTGAGTTGTCACAAATATTTATGTTTTTGCCCAAAATTACCGTTTATAGACGGATGCCATAATTAAAAAATAATGTGATTCGAAGCCCATTATAATGTGTTATGAATTGAATTCATCTTAGATTCAAGTGTAGGTAACTAAATTGCAATGGGACAGCGAAAATTTGATATTTTTATCTATGTAAAATTTCATTTCATTATAACAATACCCAAGCAATAAAGCTGTTGAACTACAACTTATAATTATAACCTATCTCACTTGTACGTGGGTTTCCAGTTTTAAACATTTCGACACTAGTTAACTCAGAGTTAATAGTTAACAGATTAAAGTTAAGTTAGGCAAGCCCGCCTAAGCTAATACGGCAGGCAAGCAATACTCGTAGCAAGGTGAAACTTTCTATTTCATTGATATGGACCTGCACAAAGTAGGTAAAACATGCATAGGTAGAAAGTAAATTTTGAAATTGTTATTCCTCCTGAGTCCTAAATTTTTAACAAATGTAACACTTAAGATCTAGTGGCTTATCAATGAGCCACTAGGTATCTTTTTTCTTTTGGATACTATTACGTTTTTCATCATCATCACCATCATACCAGCATAAGTCCCACTGCTGGACACAGGTCCCCTTTCAGAATGAGAGGGCTTGGAGCGTAGTTCCCACGCGGGCCTAGGGCGGAGTGGAGTGCGGAATATATAAAAAGTACGACGTCTTCGTCGTGCTTCTGCAATTTAATACTTATAAACGGAACATGCAACAAAATCAAGGTTCTGATAGCGTGGCATCCATAACCATACTAATATTATAAATGCGAAAGTGTTTGTGTTTGTATGTTTGTCCGTCTTTCACGTCGAAACGGAGGGAGTATCGACGTGATTTTTGGCATAGAGATAGCTTATAGGCCAGAGAGTGACATAAGCTACTTTTTATCTCGGAAAAATGCATAGTTCCCGAGGGAACAGCGCGCGATAACCGAATTCCACGCGGGTGAAACCGCGGGCAAAAGCTAGTGTTTAAACTAAATAAATACTTTAAATAAAACAAAATAAATAAATAAAACAATTAATATTTATTTACAGCAGGAGTACGTAGCACTTATTATATTTTTGGAAGGACCACTTGACTAATTCTTAATCGTTGGATATAAAATTAAAAAATCTTAGGGCCGTTTTATTCGAACAAATTTAAAGTTGTTTTAAATTTAAATGAGATTGCTTGTGGATTTATTTATAGTTTTTTTTTAATTTTTTTTAATTATTGCAGCCTTACATAAACATATTATTTTCTACGAGGCAAAATTCCAATTACAAAACGATTAATGAGATTTCCTTGGACATTAAAAGGGTAGACATTAAGGGTTGTAATAAGTACGCGCCGTAATTAAGGGCTACGACATGGGTTTTAGCAATTAAGACCCAAATATAATTATGGCTATCTCAATAAAAACATTAGATATCATTTGACTATTTTCGTTTATGACGAAATAATCGCCTATTTTCCGTTCATGTAAGTAGTTCATATTCATAATTTGTTTACAACTGAAATAGCCGTTTTGCTGGTTCGCTTTATAAAAATTCTATGTTTATTTACGACAACTGAAGGATTAATTATTAGGTGTCGCAAGGTTTTCAACCAGGCAGCGCACGTGTTAAACTTGAATCAATAGCCGCGTATCTATCTACTATAGAGGCAGCCTCGGGCCGAGCGGCTGCCTCGCTCCGAGGCCGAGCAAGTGGAGGCGCTGCGACACGAGGCAAATCCGTCGCCGCGAGCCGATCCACTGTCGATTTATTTGCCGTGCTCAAAGGAGCCTCAGTCCGAGCAGTGCATTTGATGGAGACGGAATAAACTGGCTCGCACGTTATGGATCATAATGAGGTCTGTCGCCTCGGTTTGATTAGCAACGTGCCTCGAGCCCATGCGTCAAACTGAGTCTGTTTGCTTCAAGTCGAGGCAGCTCGATCTGAGGCTGCTCTAATGGATACGCGGTTAAAGTTTCCTTGGCATTGGCAATCACAAAAAAAATCCAAAACAACACCGACCCTTATTGACTAGCATCAGGTATCACTTTGGTACTGGGTTTAATCCTCCTTGTCACCCCAAATACTGTCGCCGTTGACTTCAGTGGTGGCTGGAGCGAGGTATTTCTGGATGGCTGGGAGCTTGTAGACGTAGACAGAGAGGATAGAGCCGGCGCAGGCGCCGATCCAGTAGACCACGGCGTGCTCGAGCAGCGTGTGACCGTCGCAGCCAGCCTTCAAAGATGTGGCAAGAACCGGGTTGAAGTAACCTCCGGAGTAGTCGAAGGCTGCAAAGAGAAAGATCAGTTGAAGTGGTAGGGAATCCTTGGCGTAAGTAGTACTACATGTTGTAAATCAATCCGGAATATTTTAATTTGTGCCTTTGGCTCGTTCGACTAAATCTCCCAATTAATGTAAAGGATGGACTGATTAATTCTTCATCATTCTCCAGTATCTGGCCAAGCGTGGGCATACAAGCCGCGCGATGTATTCACGATATTTACAGAAAACATGTTCTTGTCTGTATTTAAGTACTTTGCCCTAGTCAATTTTTTTTAATGCAATAATATTGATGGTGACAAAATGTTTCAAATATTGGTTTAAAATATAGCGTTAAAGACGTGGCATAGTAATCTTCATTGAAAATTACTAGTTAAACATCTTTGTACATACGCACATTCATTCGGATTTAGTCAAATACTTGATTCATTTTATTACCAATACAAAAATGATTGGGTAAAATAGGTACCCTTAAAGACGGAAACATAACTCATTAAATATCTAAGGAGCGTATAAATATGTAGTCTTCCGAACTCATATATTGTGCGTACTTATCTATGTGATGATGAAACTAGCAACGAATTCTAATACGAATGGCGTTCAATGTCTGTATGCTTATATGTACTTATATAGTACGGTTAAGTCAACAAGGCACATGGTAAAAAGTTCAAATATATCATTAAAAATGTGATATGGGCTTTATTGTCTATTCATAAGGGACAAACCTAAGAGCAAAATTGATAGCCCAATTTTTATGAACTGAGAACAATTTTCCTGCTACTCGACTGTGACCGGCGACCGCGACTCACGACCGCGACCGCCTTATTGTCTGATGCGCGGGCGCTCACGATTGCATTTACTATCTCTTTCTACCCTCATCCTAAACCATGTGATAGAAAATAGTGGTGAAAACGATTCTGATTCCGAGTGCGTTAGACAATAAGGACTTGGATCGCGTTACCTACTGACTGCTTA
Organism: Choristoneura fumiferana; assembly: GCF_025370935.1. Classification (NCBI taxonomy): domain Eukaryota; kingdom Metazoa; phylum Arthropoda; class Insecta; order Lepidoptera; family Tortricidae; genus Choristoneura; species Choristoneura fumiferana. The sequence continues at coordinate 3,223,342 of NC_133494.1, forward strand.
GCAGGTATGAATAAATATGAAGCACTGACGGATGCAAGCGATCGCCGCGTCGCGCGACTAAGTTCATACTAAGTAGCGGGTCGCGGTCGTGTGTCGCGGTTGCCGGCATAGGAATGATACCGCTGCTGTCACACTTACACTCCGCGTGCTGTGGTGAGGTGACAGAGTAGCAAGAAAACTGCTTTCAGTTCAAGGACAGGGACTCCGCAAATAAAACGTCTGATTTCCCATGCAAGTTTCCCATCCGTACCTAATGTTCTTTTGTCATTGTTTTTCTATGTGCCTTATAAACCGCCGTACTGCACCGACATGAAGCGTGACCAACCATGCATTTACTATTTACAATTAAAGCATGAAGATGGCGTTAGTGGACATTTAATTTTGGAAACAATGTACCTTTTCCTAAATGCACTTTGCAAAAGATGGACACGCTTAGGTCCGCATTGGCACTTAAATTGTCCTGATAGCGGTAGACGAATACCGTGTGCCTAGTCAGGACACCTGCAATATGAGAACTGAGATGAGTGCGGTGGGAATGGGGATGCTTTCTTTATGACCTGTTCAAATCTAAGCTCTTGGTCATTCAGCAACACGCGTAATCCTGAGAAATAATCTCATGACCAGGCAATAGTGAATAGATTATTACACAACAATTGATTTGTTATTTTTTGACATTCTCTTAAAATTATTATATTTGACCAATTTAACATTGCAATGGCATTGAATTATGAAATGTTAAGCAAATTATATTTATTTTCACAGGACTACCTACATCAATTAATTCCAATGACATATAGTAATATTGTATTGATTCATTGATTAGTTTGTAAGATGTCACTAATTACATAAAGATTTTACTGACAAAGAAGGCTAAGCCTCTTCTGATATGTTTAAGTATTTATCACTACGTAACTATTTGATGCATTTGTCAACCATCTACTAGTGAGAAAGTCCCCTGTTACTATGTAATCGAGAAACTTGTTTTGAAAACTCTCCGACATAAACTCTCACCCCTGCAAATTTTACTTTAGCGGTACAATGATTCAATGTATTAAATTGGTGGTGGTACAATGATTATTTTATTTAAAACATTGATGTTCTGGTGGCTTCAAATTTAAACAACCATTGACCGTATTTTACGCAATGTTCATAGCACTAAGCCCTATAAGCGCTGAAGAAGTTAAAACATTAACTTCCCTGATCCAATTTCTCTTAAGTTAATTGCAGTTTCGAGTTAGTCGAATGGTGTGGGTTAATGCGACATAAAAGTAAATTTGTTTCGAGGGTAGTCATGTGGACTGTGCGCAGTGACGCGGTGGAGATTTGCTTTATGTCTGGCAATAGGTTGAAATTTGTTTTAAGCGTGATGTTGGCAGCGGTGGGATTGAGTATTCAATAATTTGAAATGTGAATGTATTTGTTTCTGTACCACGGATGAGTACCATATTTATTAACATAATTATATTCAGCAAAGTATTAAGTAGTTGGTGTGTTATTGGTACATTGTACTCGGCCACATACGTACTGTGCCACATCATCATGTCAGCCGAAAGACGTCCACTGCTGGACATAGGCCTCCCCCAAGGCTCTCCACTCAGACCGGTCTCGTGCTTTCCGCATCCAACGCAATCCCGCGATCTTATTCAGGTCGTCGCTCCATCTTGTTGGAGGCCTTGACAGCTCGTCTCCCGGTCCGCGGACGCCGTTCGAGAACCTACCTACGACCCCATCGGCCATCAGTCCTGCGAGCAATGTGCCCCGCCCACTGCCACTTCAGTTTCGCAATTCTTCGGGCTATGTCGGTAACCTTAGTTCTACTGCGGATATCATCATTTCTGATTCTATCCCGCAGAGAAACCCCGAGCATAGACCTTTCCATAGCCCTTTGAGTGACTTTGACTTTGACTCATTTTGAGTCGCCGTATGTGACACAAACTGGACTTTTGTATAAAACCAAATGCAGCAGAAATTACGCGACCGAAAATACGCGGCTCACGACTCAAAAAATGACGCTCGTCTGGCTTCACCTTTATGTTCACGTTGTTAATAAAGTGTTGTTGTTATAAAACTTTCTCAAAAAGTTTGTTCGTTTCATTTTCGACTGCGATGTCCAAGAAATTATTTGATTTATGGTAACAAAAAAAGAATACACTTCGATGACTCTTTATACACTACATACAAAATAGTACCTAAGCAGTAGGTACAGTTACAAGGTAAGCAATAGTCGGCCTTATCGCTTTAGAGAGATCACAGAAGATTTTCAGAGAGAGTGGCGAGGGACACTTTGAGACAATATTCATTAGGCTCAGTTTTATTCACCATAAGCACCTACCTGTAATTTTGTTTGTAAATATGAGTCGAAAATGAAATTCACTAAGTTTTTGGGAAAGCTCATAAATTAAAAACAAAAGCATGATGATGTTTTAAAGAAGCGAGATTTTGATCACACTTATTTTACTTATATCAACAGTTGTAGAGAAAATAAATCGGCCACTAGCATAGATTAGTCACTCTGGCAGCTCTTCACTCTCTCACCAGCAACTTTAGCCATAAATAGCTCGTCTACAGACTTACCGGCAACGACGAGTGAGGTTCCGATGAAGGAGTCAATGGCGGACGCGAATCGAGGGTTGAGGACCCCGAGACTCTTGGAGGCGAGGCGACAGAGGCAGGTGGCTATGCCCTCCACCACTGCTCCATAGAGAACTGGCACCTAGAATCGAGGACGATGTCTTAATTAGGTACTCATTGTAGTCTTAAGACCTTAACCCGTGTGGTGTCGGGTTGGAATTACACCTCTCTATTTCATCCGTGGATGTCGTAAGAGGCGACTGAGGATATAGGTTATGGTATACCGTAGGCGACAGGCTAGCAATCTGTCACTATTGTACTATTTTTGTCAAACGTAAAACCTAAAATTGCTAAATGTGGCTCTCCGAAGCGGTAACGTTTCGTGTGCTCTGCCTACCCCATTTGGGAATACAGGCGTGATGTTTGTATGTGTAAGACATAAACTAGTTGTAAACACTATATTGCACAAAAACAAGGAATGAAACTGGAGTTTTGTTTGTAGTTTTCTGGTTACGTACGTACTTTTGGCTTTCTTGCTACAGCGCTACCAAAAGTGCAAAGAAGACCGGTTCAAAGGTAAGAGTTTGTTGTTGTAGTTCTTTGATTTGGACCTCCGCAAAATGACGTAGGTATGAATTAACTAACTTCTTGTTGCGTATCTTTTCCTTTGGGGGCATCCATTAATTACGAGGGGTATTCAGGGGGATGGAGTCGAGCCTAATCTCATGTAATCTCACATGGGGGCGGCAAATATCACGTAATTATTATTCTACAAAAACAAAGTAAAATTACCTAAATGAATCTTGTTTGAATGAATGAATGATTTATTTATTTTGAAAAACATCACCACAATATTACAGTAATTTACAAAGCCTGTCTAAGAAACAAAGGTACTTAAAGTGAATTTATTGTTGACATTATGAAATGCAAAGACGCTGATTTTCAGTGAATCCATTTGGACAACCACGAGACATAAAGGTATCGTGAACGTGAACTGTGGCTGACTCTTTTAGTAATTTATACTTAGCTTTTTGCGACATCTCACATGAGATTTGTACCTATGTGGCATAAAAACTTTTTAGTCTTGTAAACCTAAAATTGTTACTGGTCGTCAAGACGCATAAATACCTTTTATATAAAAAAGTTTTATTGTTCTACTGTTAAAAGAAAATAAACACTTCACTAATTGTTATAAAATTATCAGGGATCGTAAAATACAAGAAAAATAGATTGAAATGACGTATGACAATTATGACAATAAATTTTCAATTAAATTTTTACGAACCCTGAAAATAATAATATGGGAGGGGAGTTGGTTATTGTAGGAGAGAATCGAACCAAATGTCATGACATGTCACAGCAAAAATTGGCAAAATCGCCCGATATACAGTGTGTATTTTTGATACTACCTCAAACTGTAACCAGACGAAGATTTAAGTGCTGTGAACCGATATCAAAACAAATTGTTAATTTAGAATTAACTAGCAGTGCGTAATTTTTGAAATATTTTCGAGCAGCAATGTAATGCGTACAATAATTTGATACGAGAGAGAAGCGTTCTGTTCTGTGACAGCTGTCACGTCAACAAGTGCGACGTTTTGAATAAAAACAAAGTAGTATCACGTAGTGACACATTGCGTGCTAATTAATTTTGTAAGGAAAATAATAAGTCTAAATTTTTTACTAAAACATAATAAAATGTGATTTTTAGGGCCTTCACTAACACCCTTCAAGTTTGAGGTAGTATCAAAAATACACACTATATTTTTTATTTAGTTATCTGTCATTTATTTCAAGACAACAAAGAAGTCCACAATTGTGTTTGTTATTCTTAGGTAACCTACGACGTTAGTATACAATAAATAATTGTGATTTTTTGTCCTTTGAGCAAACTTCCACATTATAGGACAATCGAACTTATTAGCTATCATCCTTAAAATGAGCATGCTACCAATGAGTCACTTTTTTGCGCCAGACAGTGTCAAAACCAGGGGTGGGGAAACTTTTTCCTTCGCGTGCCAATATACCTACTCGTATACTAACGAAATATAATGGCGGGCCAAGTTGTTGCATTTTGCTATGTTATTTACTGAAATAAAAATATTGATATGTATTTTCTGAAACACTCATTTATTGTGCAATATTTTTGATGTTCGCTCATCTCGCACGCGCTCGCGAAACAATGCGTGATTGTTGTATGCAAGCTGGCCATTGCCAATGAGAATAAAATTTCTAACAATACGAAATCTTCTCTTGATTTTTGTTTGATGGTCGCGGGCCGGATTTCAAGCCTTCGCGGGCCGGAGATGGCCCGCGGGCCGCAGTTTCCCCATCCCTGGTCAAAACCATCAGTGCAGACTTCGACAAACATAGGAGACGAAGCACTGAAGAAACGTGGCAGCCGTAAATACTCAGCGGCACAAAATTTGGCCCACCCTTCATACAAAATTACCGATTCTGCATTCTAAAAAATGAATCGACGTCCCGTAACAAAAGTATGTACCCTAACGGACTCTGGTTCTTGCATCTAAGGTAAATGCAGACTTGTCTGTGTCGGGAGTTGCTGTGGCACCGCTCGTTGAAACCGGGAGGCCCTTGCCTTCTCGATTCGCATTTGGGTGCTGAGGCCGTAATGCCTAACGTTTCTGATGCTCGCGATCGCAATCAAATGACAGATTTCGCATACAAAAACTGTCACTTGATTGCGCCAGAAACGTTAGGCAATACGGCCTCTGATTAGTACACGAAAACTCAAACAAATTAGTATTAACCCGAGCGAAACTGTTCTTGTCTTGTTCATTTTTAGAGTCAGAATCTTCCCTTTCTCCTCAACCCCTTTATAAATATCAATCCGACCGTCTGACTAGACGGTCTGTCTGTTTCTTTTTATCAGGAAGTCGTGGAGGTGGAGGAAGTACTCAGAGCGGTCTTTTGTTAGCATAAAGTAGAGTTTATCAGTTCACGCGATCAATAGATGCATCATTATTAAAAAACCGATTGAAAAAACCGTAAAAATGTCATACTCGTACTTTGTTATAAATTTGATTTTGAGATTTTAAGTACCTAAGTATTTCATTTGAAGCAGTCATCACAAGCTAAATCATGCTTCACTCAAAAATTTTGCAAATAACTATTGATATTACCTGTAAATCAGCCTTGCAGTCCTCAAAAGCCTTGTCCTTATGTGTTTCTGCGATCTCGAGAGCCCAGTACATCTGGACGTACTTAAAGACCAGCAATCCACCGGCGAGCTCTGCCCAGGTCTTCAGTAACGCCTTCCGGATGTCACCCTTGCCTGGAGACAAATAGATCATCATTATCATTATCATCATCATCATCATCATCGCGGCCTAATGTACAGTCAAGGACTATACATGAGCAACTATGGAACCTTTTCAAAAATGAAGTCATTACGATTTTCCTTGTTAATTATTGCGTTGTCACTTCATGAACTGAAGTCCCTGATCGTACGTCTCCGAATGAGAGAGCTTGGCCCGTAGCTCCTACGCAGGCCCAATGCTGATTGGGAACTAAGATGCCACTCAGGTCCAGGTAGGGTTATTTTCTATTTGTTGCATGAAACTAAGGAAGCGTGAAGAAAAATCAGGCGAAATGAATCAGTTCTAATACCTAGTACCATACCGCTAATGGAAGTATGTAGGTAACTACCCCACCTATGGGAACTGTCAGTAGCTAGAAAAGCTATTAGAATGTCGTTGTTATTCCTGTAAGTGTAGATAAAAGAAATGAAAGTTGAATGCGGAAAATGCCGAGATATTGAACTTTTTGTTGGTTAGGTTGGTTAGGTTATGTCATCCGATATTGCTGGAGGCTTGCTGAGTCCTCTTTTTAAGTGAGGTCTGAGACCAGGATACCATAAACAAAATGAGATCTTACCTTCAATAATATCCTCAATGTGGGTGTAGGGGCACGCGGTGGCCTCCCCCCAGTTAAGCGACCACCAGATCGTGAGTGCGAACAGGAATATAGCATACGTGCCTACGCCAAAATTGTCCGCAACTGTAATAAAATAAAATATGTCGTTAATTATTTATGATAGTTGACTATAACCTCATTCATTGGTTTAGTTGGGATCTCAGTTTGAACCCGTACCCGCCCACTTGACTCATAGTCTCTTATAGATGTCAGTATTAATTTCACTTCTATCCTTTCTTATTTTTTTGTAAATGCTTACAGTTGTCTGTGTATTTCTGCGTACTTTACTCTCGATATTTCGGTGGCGGTAGCACCCAAAGAACTAGCTTTGTAAAAATTGTCAACATTGTCCGTTTTTGTATTTCTTGTGTATCTGTTTTAATTTGTATTGTGAAAAAAAGAAAGTGCCAATCAAATGAACAATCATGTAACAGCTAGTGCTCGGTCTAGAGAGCGGAAACTTATATTCAAAGTTTACCGTATCTCCTGTCAGAATACTCCGATCACAGACGAAGTGCAGTTATCCCAAGTGGGTGTAATATATTCATAAATTGCAGATGGACTGGTTGATTCGAACCAAGAATTGTTTTCAGTTTATTCAGCGCGCTTCCGTTCGTCTAGAGAACATAAATAAGTAATGGAGTTTGGAGAGTTCAGTTTGCTTTGGCGTTTGAGGTAAACACTTGTGTTGTTTAAAAATACTTTTTTATGAACACGGCTGACTGCAGTTACTATTTAAACAAACATAGTCACGTAATGCAGGTGCTGTATTCGAGGATTTGAATACGGAGTTGTCTATTAGATTTATATAATGGATTTAGTTAGCCTGCTATCTGTATCCATGTATATCCAAGAGTCTGTAACTTATTAATATATTCGCAAATATGCTTTAAAATAAGTTTTGCTCAAGTGTAATTGTATTAAATTTACTTAAGAAGTTTATTTGCGTTCTGTAGAGGGATTACTGGTTAATTAATTGGCTATGTAAAGATCCAAAAGTGAATTAGCAGCTGTTTACCTCAAACAAGATAAAATTCAAGCAATTAAGTAGTCTCGGACGAATTTTCTAATCATATTTAAAAGTAAATTTTGGGAGATTAATTTAAATTGAATAATAATAGTTACACGTATTTTCTTCGGGTTATTGTTAAAGCTTCTTGGTTATATTATCAGTATTAACAAGAACCATATATACGTGGTCCTTGGTATTAAGCACCCTGTCCATTTTAGATACAGTGCATGTTTTACACAGGGCGGAATTTTGAGAGTGATATAAAATTAGAGTTTCAAACTCAGTTAATGCTGAAGAATATATTGAAATTAGTCTGCTTGTATGTAAGTTGTTGTTTAAAAATTTGCGGAACATTTTTCGGCCATACGAGTATTCTCTGGTATTCGATTGAGCTGAAATTTAGCATACCTACTCATGTACCTAAGTTTACTTGGTGACAGTACAGCAATCTGTATCTGCAAGAAGGAAATCCTCAATAGTGAATGACATCGATTTGAAACATAGTATACGGATACGTAATTTGAATGACAATCATGTGCAAAAAAAGCGCAGTCATTAAAAAAAGTTTATTTTTTAACAAAAAAACAGTTCTTCATATACCTATGTATTACATGAGTTGTTTTTCAAAACTTGCTGGCCATAGACGCTACGGTCCAACGTATAGACAACGTATAGGTACAGTCACCACAGCGGAGCGTGCAAAAATATCTGACACGTACTACCGTCCCTAGAAATAGAGTCGTATCAGATATTTATGCACGCTTGTTGTGTCAGATATTGGTGCTGGTGACTGTACTGGAGGTATACCTGCGTGAGTACACTGGAGCGTGAGTGGAAATAAACCTGTGCAGTTTTGAAACCTACGCAAATTCGAATCTCACTTGCTTCTACTTGACCTGCGTAGGCAAACCTGTGGCCCTAATGTCTGACGCTGTGACGTTCGCGAAATCACGATTTCTTTCTAACCTCAACTTATACCATGGGACAGAAGTAAGTATTGAAAACGATTGTGATTCCAAGTATGACAATAAGGCGTCTTCACATATGAGTATCTACTCTGGTGGACTGTTATGTGTAAGGCCGTTTTAAAACATTTCTCTTCTTTGTCCCTGACTGGTTTCGTAACTACGAAAGGTGACTCGGTAGTTGATGATCTAGTCAGATGCTATTTAGGCTTCGTTGATGGCGAGAGATAGTAAACACCACCCACGCTTGTCCCGGAAGCCTTCTGAATTTAGTAAGGCATCCTGTCCTCTTGTTCTCCACTGCTCAATTAAATTATGTATTGCTCAGCTAGTTGAGCAGAAGGGTATAAAGTAAGTAGATTATACAGGATGCAATTTTGAACGTGATCCAAAATTAGTGTTTCCAGTTTATTTAATGCTGGACAATATAATGCATTAACTGATTGTTGAAATTAGTCAGATAAAATTTGCGGTTTCAATATAACAGATTCGTGATTTAATAAAAGGTATGGAAACCGCAAATTTTAAAGTTAATGCATTATATTGTCCAGCATTAACTGAGCTAGGAACACTAATTTTGGATCGTTCACAATTACACCCTGTGTTACAATACACTTAAGCCTCGTATTCATGTAAACATTTTGTTGAGCTACATTGCTGAATCAACGTGTTGCTGAGTTTTCGCTCACCAAGTGGCAACACGGCAACATGACTCAGCTCAGCAACACGTTGATTCAACAATGTAGCTCAGCAAAATGTTTACGATGAATATGAGGCTTTAAATTTTTCCTCCTTTGTTTCGCACGAGCTCTTACCAACAATCAGTTCGAAGCAGCACCCGCATAGTTCGGCAGCGGCGATCGCCTCTTCCAGCAGCACTCGCACGAAGGACTCCTTGACTAGCTTCTGCACCAGGCGTCGCGCGCAGTGAGCCAGCAACGACGTGAGTAGGATAAATAGTGTCGACACTACCAAGGGGGCGAAGGTTACTTTGTTTATCTAAAAAAAAGTTAAAGATAATGTAGGGTGGTTTTAATTAAGGTGGTTCGATTTCTTAATTTATTTATCTATTTGTACAACAAGGTTCAAGCATGTTTGCGTAAATAGTTTAGTTGCCACTGCCGTGTTGTTATTAATCCACATAAAAGTATTTTTTAAAATAATACCTAATAATATCTTGAGACAAATCACACCAATGAGGGCTATCGTTTTTTGTCTCATTAGATGGCGCACTGTTGCGTGAGGTTTTTAAGTATGGCTTTCAAAGTCTGTTATTACGGGCGTGAAAACAAAGTTTAGATTAAAATCATATTTAATACACCTTAAAACCGTACCATAAAAATGTCGAGCATGCCACAGTGTTGCATAGTCCCCGTTTTGTTCGGAAAAAAGGGAGGACAAAGGTTTCCGAAAGACAAAACTGTCTCAAAACACAGACATTCATTGTCCCGGAACGCATATTTGTCATAATTAATTTCAGATATTACAAAATATTCACACAATTATTCTAATTATAAATAAACCCTCGTAGCTCACTCAAAAACTATGAGATTTGACATTTCGGAGACCTCACGCTACACTAGCGCCTCTAGTGGCGAATTCATTCGCGATAGCCCTCATTGACGTAGCCCCAAACTAAGCAAAGCTTATACTATGGATGCTAGACTATAGACATAGATACATATACAAGGTGTTAATTAAATAAATGAAAACCAGAATGTAGTTTGCTCAGAAACGAGAGTAGAATCAATTACATTATGTTTGTGTTATAAAATACCTTTTTTTATTGCGCCCAGTCTAAAAGTTACGACTGCGACTGGCGCCAATTAAATATTTAGTGGTGTTGCATACTATTTTGATAACTTAATAATGGCCGTTTTGCTGTCAATGTGTGAAGCGTAGAGTTAGAAATGCAGTAGAATTACTCCTAGCAAAACACACGAATATCTCTCAAAATAATAAAGGCATTTAAAAATACATGCAATCAACTGACTTAAAATTAAAAATATTTTTGGGGTGTCTGAGGTTTTCAGTTATTTAATTAAATTAACACCTTTATAGATAAATATAAGTACACTTAAATACATACAAACATCCAAGACTCAAGTATGTACAAGCATTCGTATTCATCACACAAAATATTTGCTCTCACGGGGATCGAACACGCAACCTTCGCAGTCAGTCACTAAAAACTTAGCTATAATCATCTTAAAACACCTGAAACTTAGTAAGATATCCATACTAATATTATAAATGCGAAAGTGTGTTTGTGTGTTTGTCCGTCTTTCACGCCGTAACGGAGCGACGGATCGACGTGATTTTTGTCATAGAGATAGTTTATGGGCCCGAGAGTGACATAGGCTACTTTTTATCCCAGAAAAATGCACAGTTCCCGAGGGAACAGCGTGCGATAACGATAACCGAATACCACGCGGGCGGAGCCGCGGGTAAAAGCTAGTTACTTTATAATCACAGATCACACATCTGTTGTCTGGTTTTATAAAATATCCATATTTTCATCAATTGTTGTCGCTTTTCACCGAAATAGCATTAAAAAATAAGCTTTCCAAGAAGCTTTTCCAGAAAACCGTTAGTAGTCGTAAGAAAGTCAGTAAAAAGACAAGTGTTATTGAACTCTTTTGTTCCAACCGATTCGCTACTAAATTGGGAGAACATTTGAAAGTCATAGATGTACGGAATGGGAATATATTCCCATATATAATGTTATTTATTACCCGCTATCGCGTTTTATCGCTATACTCGTGAATATATTTTCCATTTTGCAGAACATGAATTCATTTTTAAATGATGTTAGATAACATAAACAGGGCATGATTATTGTAATGAACAGTTGTTGAAGTAAATAGACGGTGTTAGAAACATAGAAATAACGTGCCAATGGGGCTATCGCGGATGAATATCGCCACTAGAGGCGCTAGTGTAGCGTGAGGTCTCCGAAATGTCAAATCTCATAGTTTTTGGGTGAGCTACGCGGGTTTATTTATAATTAGAATAATTTTGTGAATATTTTGCAATATCTGAAATTAATTATGGCAAATATGCGTTCCGGGGCAATGAATGTCTGTGTTTTGAGACAGTTTTGTCTTTCGGAAACCTTCGTCCTCCCTTTTTTCCGAACAAAACGGGGACTATGCAACACTGTGACATGCTCGAAATTTTTATGGTACGGTTTTAAGGTGTATTAAATATGATTTTAATCTAAACTTTGTTTTCACGCCCGTAATAACAGACTTTGAAAGCCATACTTAAAAACCTCACGCAACAGTGCGCCATCTAGTGAGACAAAAAACGATAGCCCTCATTTCATTATACACTTCCTCCTTCATTTCGAAAAAAGGCTTTGTTTGACCCAGCTCCATGCCATGCCGTTGCACGTGGGAGTTTCTATGTTTTCTTTTACCTAGGAGCTAAGGCGACAGGTCTACGCGGACACTGTTATGTATTTTTATTGTTTTTAATTTTTTTGCCGTTTTTTTTGCATTGTATATTTTTAGGTAGTCTACGAGTAAATGAAAACTAGGGTTGGTTGCAAGGCCGATATCATAGAGCAGCCATTTCCACCATTTTGGACCCCCGTCGCAAAAAGAGAGGTGTTATAAGTTTGACCGCTATGTGTCTCTGTGTGTGTGTCTGTCATCATGTCTGTCTGTGGCACCGTAGCTCTTAAACGGGTGAACCGGTTGAATGCGGTTTATTTATTTGAAAACGGGTTTCCTAGCGATGGTTTTATCAAAATCGTTTCAGCCGTTTTTGAGATATTCAACTTTGAATTGACAATGTCAGGGGTTGTCAATGATATTTTTAAGGACGCTGTTTCTAAAACCATGCCCATCTAATAACAATTTAAGGCATTATCATAACAATATTGCCGTCTAGGTTGCCAAAACAGACAGACAGTCAAAGCAAATGAAGTAAGTTCCCTGGACTAAATCAAACTGAACTATGTTTAAAGCTCCAAGTAGGTAGCTTTAGATTCTAGCGTCTTAGTAAACACAATGCTATCTCGGTGATTTGTCGAAAACTCCCAAGTTCCTTGTCTTGTTTGTAGCTTTACATAAAAGGTACTTATCTTAGAAATGTTCTGAAATATTTGAACAGGAAATTTGACTACCGTTGTAAGACAAATCCTCAGAATTTTCTTGGTAAAATAAGTTTTTGTTAAAAAATATCATTTTTAATACAAGGTTGTATATCTTACTGTGCCATTTGTTGACTGTAGGTACTTGCATCATCACATAATGTCTACCAAATTCAGTCGATCCGACTACTGGAAGTGGGTTAAATTAGGCGTCCAAGATTTGACCCGTTAACACAGCTTCATATTTTAAGTTTAGTGAAGTGTTTAATAGAGAAAGCTAGGCAAAAATTATGAACTTCTTGTTCAAATCTCGATGTGTAAAAAATGTTAATATATGCGCATTGTCATTTACAATCGTCTTCCAGATAGTTTGAGGATGCTGAATGGTAATGCTTTTAGACGATGCCTCACAACCTGGCTCTTAGATGAGTGTTTTTATAGCGTTCAAATGTATCTCGACAATTGACATAATTTGTATGATTTTTGTTGTTTATTCTAAGGACCCCCTCTATTTCTTACTGTATTGTCATTATATTATTATTATTGAAAATTAGGAATATTTCATGGCATTCTTAATAATAAAAAATTGTAACTGTACATACTCTCAATAATTTGCACGCCTGCATGCAGGCTGAATACATTAGATAAGAAACTATAACATAACATCTTTGTAACTTGTGTTCTAGCAAATAAACATTTCTGATTTCTGATTTCAGCAATTTTAAATGCTGAAATAAATAACAAAATTTGAAAATATAGTGCCATCCTGTGTGCGCTACCCTTTATACTTAAAAAGCAAGGACTTTGGTCTCAACCCAAAAAATCCTTCTACCTACTCTATTTACCGCGTTGTCAAATCACCCCACTACCACAGTAATTCCTATTTTATTTTTAACCCCCGACGGAAAAAAGGGGGGTGTATAAGTTTGACCGCTATGTGTGTCTGTGTGGACCGATTTGAATACGGCTTTTTATTTGAAATCAGGTTTTCTAGCGATGGTTTTCTAGACATGTTTCATCAAAATCGGTTTAGCCGTTTTTGAGATATTGAACTTAGAAGTAACAAAGTCGGGGGTTGTCCAACTTTTTGTTTGTTAGGTTATTTAATTTACCCCTGAAAATTGTAGTAAGTTTTTATTTACTCTTAAAATCAAGTACTAATAAATAGTGCGACTGTTCCGTTGCGTTTGTACCAACTTAACTGTGTCTGACTTAGATTATTTAAGACTCTGACGACGATGAACATCATGGCACGAACTCAAATACTCGTAGTTGCTAGAACGATTTCCGAGCAAAAGTAAACACGTCCATTAAAATGCTTAATCATTATGAATTTAAAATAGCATCCTAAAAAATCATCGCTGCAGAGCACTACTTTTAAAACTTGTTTCAAACATCTAGAGATAAATCTAGTTCAAGAAATGTAGGCTAAGTTAAAAAATAGAATCGAATCTCTTCCAGCGATGACATCCAACTTCTCGTGGAACTTTGAAGATAGTCGAAAGATTTTATCCGTTATCAGGAAATAGAGATAGTAACATTTTTCAGTTGAGTTGTTTACAGAAGAGCAGAGATGCATTGGACTTGAAGTTAAATTAAAAACTATCATTCAAAGTATTTGATTCCTGCCACACCGTAGAACATATAATAATAAATAAATAAATATCACGGGACAATTCACACCAATTGACCCAAAGTAAGCTTAGCAAAGCTTGTGTTATGGGTACTAAGCACGGATAAATATAATTATATAGATAGATGCATACTTAAATACATATTAAACACCCAAGCCCCGACACGGGAATCGAACCCGGGACCTCAAGCTTCGTAGTCAGGTTCTCTAACCACTAGGCCATCTAATATCATATACTCGTAGTAGAACACTCTCGCAGAAAGTTTCTTATGAGTTCCCTTCTCAAGCAATGCGATGGTGGCATGTCTATTTTATGTGAAAAGGTTCCACGGCGGAGTCCCAATTCAGTTGGTTCGGTAGTCTGTACTGACTCTGACATTTTTTAGCCACCTCAATTGACTATTTATTGAATTCCAGCCATATGTTAATTTTGGCAGCTCAGAATGTAACGAAGATAACTTCTTAAAATTGGATTATTTTAGAGAAAAAACGTAGCCCATTGACAGTGAATGTGGCAAAAATCTGAAAGCATCGATCGTGGAAGTAAATACAGACGGTAATATAGAAATAGAAATTCCTTTTTTTATTTCTTCTGTTGTTTTTAATCAATTTTACACCATTTATTTTTATATGAGCTTTTATATGAGTTTTCTGGGTAAAAATAGTAGGAGGGAGTAATAGGGCGAGGGTGGTATATTGAATTCAGAATGTAGCGAAGGATCCTACAATAGAATCATGAGCGTGAAGGGATTGTTGACCTGTTAATGCCCAAGATGAAAATAATTTTGCTCCCAAGTGACTCATACAACTTTTCACACCGAGTATGACGAAAATTGAATTAAAACAATTCTAAATATAATTAAAGAGCAACCAGCATAGAAAATGGCATGGTTTAACAATTATCAACTTTAAAAAAATGCATTTGTAAAAACACACTTAGAAAAGCACTTTGAATAGAAAAGTTTCACTTTGATCCCTCTTGTCAGGGAACAAAAGTTACTTTTCTGAATGATAGGTGTGAAAAAAATATTCTACTTTGTTCGTCAGTTGATTATCACAATATTATTGGACATAAGTATATTTTTTCTTTTGTTAATTGGATTTTTTATTGCACTAGCTTCTGACTGTGTCACATACTTTCACAGAAAATAATTTAACTTCTTTCCCGTGTTCCATCGCCGACGTAGCCTTATTGTCGCCTGCAGAATAACGATTGACTTATTCCCTCATAAATAAGTCAGCAAGCGATCTCCCGACGATATACAATGTGTTAAGCTTATACGCTAGTGGGAGGATTATTTGTAATTTCAAAATAAGTCTCCGGCCACTTTTCATGGATTGATGTAGGTACATGGAGCGATGGATGATTTATTTATTTATTAAGTAAAACAAAATTTACACAGTATTACAGCTGTAAGCCAATTGACTGTAAAATTCAATTATTGTATACAGCTAAATACTTTCTCCACTTCCATCCATCGCCTCAGAAAAACTCAGACAAAGTTCGACTTGAAAAAAGGTCAGATTCAGGTGCTGATGACAGAAGGGAGTTAAGACACGTTTTACGATGCGACACAGTACGAGTCTTTGGTACTGCAAGCAGACTATGGTTACGTGGTCTGAGAAGATTTTTTGGGGAAAATGGGACTGCCAATCTTACGAGCATCGTCACCAAATCAGAACAATCTGAATTGCCTCGCAAGATGTCACACGCCATTGTCAACAAGAAGACATTGACCAAGAAGAAATTTTGTGGGGTACAACACAACAGAGGATAGTATCCATACATTTTTTGTAAATGAACCTTAAGAAGGCTTTTTGCACTTTTCCAAGAAGCAAATCGTAACTACACTCATAAGGGTTCCATACAACAGCACCCGCCTCGAGTTTACTTCCCACCAGAGCAATATATACTCGTAGTAATTTGATTGCACTGGCGTCATGGAACTCCCGCGCGTTCCTCATAACGAAGCCCAATCTTTTAAAACAGTCGGCGGCTATGTTCTTGATACGGTCATGGAACGTAAGACGGGTATCGAACAGAACACCTAGGTCCTTCATGATAAGACCTTATGCTTGCCCCATCCGAATCAGTACCACCATCTTATTCGCTAATATTTCCACTAAAATTAGGTATTCTATCTTAGCCAGAGGGCTAAATTAAAGCTGTCAAGAGTGTAGCTACTTGGAAGAGAGAATTCTGCTACAAATTAATGCAAAGTTTGACATTAACCACGTGAAGTTGACAAATCTTGTCCGTACGGCTTGGTAGTGTTTGCGACAGTTGAACGTTTGTAAGGTGACACCGAAATGAAGAACACACGGGAGGAAAGAACAAACGTGACCAGTATGTTTTTACTATGTCGCCGAAAAATTAGGACAGAATCTCGTGACTAGTAAGCTTCAAATTACTCCCGCCTGCGACTTGTTGTATGTTGAGTTACTATGCACGCGTTGCCAATCCGGAAAGATCGCTTTTATGACCTTTTGAAGTGTCATGTTGTATCTGTTATCTCTGAAACTATAGTTTTGTTGATGAATCTGATTCGAGTGGATTGGCAGTGTTTGCACCAATTGAACGAATGTTGACACAGAAATGAGGAAAGTACGGAAGAGTAAAACGGACAGGGCAGTTGGATTTTAACATCTTCAATACTCGTATAAAAAGTTATAGTATTAAAATAATATGTTTAGTGAGATTTCAAAAGTTTATACTGAAACGAAAAAAGTTTGTAATGATTATTAAGTACGATAAATTTATTTCAAACGTATATTTAAACAATAAATGGCCATAAACGGTGCAGGTGCCACAAACGGTACTTCTGCTCTACTACTTGTGCTATATTCGCTCTAGTAAGAGTGTTTTTACACTATCCGATCCTAAATTCCGAAAATATCGATTCATCTTCGGAGCAAGTAAAATAACTGTATTATGAGTCTCGTTTTCAGATCAGTTTTAATTTATTTGGTTCGTAATCATACCAGTGATCGTATCGTTCAAAAAACGCTCTAAGACTGTAAACCAACCGTGTGCCCGTCCGGTACTTGCTCCCGTATGCCACACCACATTCCACAACCGACGAGCATCCGTCCGGATCTATTCCAGAGCGCCGCCGGAACGTACTCTCAATTGTTCCGGATCCGACTTACGTGTTTGCGTCCAGCATTTCAAAGGGTTCCGTTGAACGCGATTCAGAGATTATTGCACGATGCACAAGGGATACTTTATAAATGCAATATCTTTATTCCTTTGCCATCCTCTGTATAATCAGTAAGCAATGTGGCACCACTATAACTCGATTTATTTACGGTCGTGGCGTTAGTGATGACAATATGGTATGGTAAAGGTTTTGTATACTAACTCTCTCTTTCTTCGGATCGACTAAAAAAGTGATGCAGATCACTGACCTACAACTGTAGGTACGATACGGTACTGCGATATGAGCTACTGACATCAAACTCTGATCCTATTGCTATCTTCTTAAGTTCTTACTCACCGTCCCAAAGCAAAGGTCATCATTAGAGGTATATTCGGGATCTCTCGACCAATCAGAATCCCTCCCTGTCACCGCCATTCACATGCAACCGTTATTTATAATATGGAACAGATTTGAAAATAAAACCTTAAATAAAACAAATTATTACTGTGACAATTCACGCAAGGTTATCTAACTGCTTACTATGTTTATGGCTGAGAACTGCCAAAGTCTATAGTTATGGCTGCCAAGCTGGTAACAAAACAAATCGCATTTGTCATACTCATACAATGCAATTGGACTCACAATAATGATTGTCAGGTGGCACGTGGGTATTTGACGTACTATTCTGTGGCTATGCTCTATAATTGAAACGTTTAGGTAATTAACTAAATGTAAACAAAACAACGTCAATTGGTGTCTTAAATATTGAAATTCCCCCATTAAACTATCTAAACATTTCCATTTCTGTATTGAAATACACTAGTCTAGTTTGTATTACAATGATAGATAATTAAAATGTTTTTTCATCACACTTGCTCGTAAACAGTGTCGTAACATGCAGACTACCTTGCTTGCCAAATCTCGGCTTAATGTGCTTGTCATGAAAGTTGAGTCGTTTACATTCATGAAGCCAAGGTCGGTAAATGAGTTTGTTACTGCATGGTGTGCAGGAGCGCGGTGTCGGCACGTCGGGCACATGCACATGCTGTGGGGGAAGGGAGCTGGCGCTCAGAGCGTAGTCAGCGGTATCGGCAATTATTGGTACAAATATACTACTCGCAAATATGATGAAAAACATTGTATGTCGCACGGGCGGTACTAGAATTACGAACATCGACTCATTAAACAGTCTTCGACTTCGGGCTTCTAATAGACTCTCGTTCATAATTCTTGTTTACCGCCTTAAGACACAATGTACTAAAAATCCTTGAATGTGCCAAATCTGGCAGTTGAAGTTTGTTTACATTTAGTTAATTACCTAACCAAACCAAGTATAGGTACCGCTCAGGGAGAGGGGTTAGGTACCTACTACGAAATTCGAAAATCAAAGCTCGTATCTTACAGTCCCTCTCACTCTCGTATTAAATAATATAAATGTCAGCGGGACGGCAAGATACGAAGTTCGAATTTTGCACTTCGTAGTAAAAGGCCTGGCGCTCGCGATCGCATTCACCATCTTTTTCTATCATCGTCTTACACCGTGTGACAGAAAGAAGTGGTGGAAACAACTGATTCCGAGTGCGTTAGACAATAATGACTCAGCACTGAAGATGTGAATAGATTACCTCCTTTATTTATACACAATAGGACAACTTCAGTCAAGTTTACAAATAAAATTCAGATACGTAAAATAAAAATCTTAGGACAATAATAATTACTTATTGTTAATTGATCTAGGCCTTATATTTAGGCTCAAACCAAAAAAATACTTCTCCTATTGTATACTAATCAACGGATAAACACATTATATAACATACCTTATTATTATTCAAAACTCGGATATTCCCAGGAAAGGTCTAAGTACATCTCTAGTTAAGAAGGTGTAAGACTGTCAATAAATTTTAATTATCTGGCTCCAGTGGAGTGGTACAGGTTTTATGAGTCTATCAGTCAGTAGACCAATTACAGTATGAATTATTAGTCTCAATCGGAAAATTGATTATGGACGCAATCCTATGATAACTCACAGCATAAGGTTTACAAGAAAAAAAACACTGCGTATAAAGGAATTACATAAGTAGGTACTTACAGTTTTTTTCAATTTCAAAAATTGTTTTTTCACCTCAGCACCTCAAACAGGCAGGTTTTACTATGAGAAATCAGTGAGCAAAATCGCATTTTGCTCACTCCGTGAGACAAAGTATCTTTTTTTTTTTAATGCTGAAGATAGTGTTGGGTCTACTCACTGAATTCCAAATATTTGAACTTCACTTTGATCTGTCACTTTCACTTCAACACGAAAACAGCGAAAGATAGGATCAAATGAGTTGATTACAATTTATGTTATTAAAAATACATCGATACCTAAAAAATTACATGACAACGAAATATTTCCAAAATGTAAATTTTCCGGTTCTTTTAATAAAGTATGCAACCTCGTTGCACGAAAGCAGCTTCTCTTCTTTTCTTTTTTTGAATAATTCCGTATACTGCCCCTACAGTTGGAATAAATATTTGTCAAATTGAATGAATTTGTAACAAATCTATTTATGTTTATGTAACGGAAATCTAAAAAAAAACCTATTTAAAGGTTTAATAACATTTATAATACATTATACGTTTATTGTTCAAACTTTTTAATGACCCAAAGATGAGGCTTTTGCAGTATTAAAAATAAGTATAACATATGTATCAAGAAGTTCTAAGTCCAAATTACAATGCATGTTATGAGTTATGAGATTTGTATTGTACCTACTTACTGGACACTTTTTCGTTCCGAATTCAAAACCTCTCTATTTACCGCTTTTCAACAATATTGGGCATTCTTAACTTTCTGGTGACTTTTCAAAGATGTAATCGAGACTGTTCGTATGATTTTTGAGTAAGAGTTTTAAATGTGATTATATTTGTTTCTTAATAATCGGATTATATTTAAAAAATGGTGTTTGTTTTGTAAACAGGTAGGTTTATGTGGTTTTATTCTTATGTTACATTTAAATTATGTTCTCGCTGCTGAGGTGAAAAATTGTATGTGTCACACGAGACCAAAGTTTTTTTGCATCTCGTGTGTTTGAATCCCTTGCTGCTCTCAGGATTCTAACCTAGAATCACTCGCTTACGCTCGTGATTCAATTATAGAATCCTTCGCTTACTCGGGATTCAAAATCAACACTCGAAACAAAAAACAACTTTGCTCACTTGTTGCACAAATAACTATTGTACCCTAACCAAATTACAGCTTTTTAAAAGTCATTGAGCTAAGCCGTCTACTGACTACAGACTGACAGACCGATTAACTAAGCGAAACTAGGATTATTATTAGATAGCGAAACGGGACCCTATAAAGGAATGTAAAACGAATCCCAGATCCCTTTAGTAATCTGCCAGTTTTATTATTTTCTCTGTTGTTTAAAATATTGGCGAGGAGCCAGAGACGTAAACGACGGGATGAAAATCTTGATTCCTGATTGTTATGTAATATTAACATCAAAAGAGGATAATAACGGTAATCTCAGTTTTGTCTCGGATCTCATATTTGTTTACGAGGTTTTTATTAAACATTAAACGTACGATCATACAAAACAATGGGTTTATGTAGTAAATGTTTGTATATTTTACTAGACTTAAAGATCCAAACGGAGCATAATGGTTTCCCACCGGGAAACGTCTGATCTCATAAATCGAAATAAAAGTAGCTTCCATCAACATCATCTTGATGGGTGGCGGTTATCCCCCGTGTGGTTTAATCGTTTCTAAAATACAAAACTGAGACATGGATGCACAGAAAAACCAGAAAAAGAGACCAGCACTGGGAATCGAACTCAGGTCCTCAGCAATCCGTGCTGCGTGCTATAACCCCTACACCACTGCTGGACAGAAATCTAGACACGAATTTTTCCTATGCATACATATCTCAGGTTGCTTATTTCTACTATGCTACTTAAGTAGCTGCACTAGCGACATCTAGTTTCGTCGACAAACATTACACTCTTTCGGAACCAACCGCTCACCCAGACAAGAGATGTCGCTACTAAACAATCAAATTATGAATGGTTTTTTGGAGTCTTTGGTATTTTTTATTTCAACTCCAAATTTGTTACTTTTACGGGTATCCCGTGAAAACATATCGGAAATACAAACTGAGACATGGATGCCCAGAAAGACCAGAAAAAGAGACCAGCACTGGGAATCGAACCCAGGTCCTCAGCAATCCGTGCTGCGTGCTATAACCCCTACACCACTGCTGGACAGGAATCTAGACACGAATTTTTCCTATGCATAATCGTTAATCGTTTCTTTTTACCCCGCACATGCAATTTAAGGAACAGTTTGGCGGCCGAAGTTTTTCCAACTCACTACAATATACCTTCAAAAAGCTAATGTACCATTTCTTGCAAGGCCGGCAACGCTTGCAGTCCTGATGGTGCTGCAGTGTGCCGGCTACGGTTAATAAATAAATAAATAAGTATCACGGGACAATTCACACCAATTGACCTAGTCCCAAAGTAAGCTTAGCAAAGCTTGTGTTATGGGTACTAAGCAACGGATAAATATAATTATATAGATAGATACATACTTAAATACATATTAAACACCCAAGACCCGAGAACAAACATTCGTATTTTTCATACAAATATCTGCCCCGACGCGGGAATCGAACCCGGGACCTCAAGCTTCGTAGTCAGGTTCTCTAACTAGGCCATCTGGTCGTCTAATTATCACTTAATTAACAGTACCTGGGTACCGAGCTTTGCTCGGGCTAAAACTCAGTAATAAGCCTTTTCCCAGAGATAAGAACAAGTTAGATCGATTTGTCATCCCCAAAAACCCCCACATGCCAAATTTCATCGAAACCGTTGGAGTCGTTTCATTGTCAATTTGTCAGTTTAGGTTATAGATAGTTATTTTATGCATCTGATAACACACAACTTTAAAACATTTTGATTGTGTTTGTGACAAAACACGTATATTAAAATATGTGTAAACCATCGTCTTTGTGGGTAGGTACCGTGTTTGAGCAAATAAATAACTGATTTATACTGATTACTCAAACAAAAATATATAGCTTTAACTGCAACTGAAGTATCGACTGTAAAGTACTAGGTACTCGACGTCTTGAATTAGAACTGTAATTTTTTGCTAATTAGTCAATAAATGTGACGGTCAGTACTTAATGTAGAACCAACTACTTACTAAATGTCAAAATCATCCCACAAAATAAACAAATAATTGATCAAAACCGTTCATACATGCGTGAGCATTTAATTAGTATGCATACTGAGTCTGAGACGCACACGGAAGATCTTTTTCCCATTGCCTTGGCCAAAACACAATAAGCATGAGTAACTAGTCAAATACGGAACCCTAAAAATATAAGGACCACTTGAGATTTATCGGTAAAACGAAACGCAAAATACGTTTGCGTTTTTATCAACGTTTGCGTTTACGTTTGGTATTTACCAACATTTAATTGAACGAAAAGAATTTGTATTGTGTTAAGTATGTTGATGATGGAAATGACTTTATGTATTAGTATTTTCGTTTTACCAACGAATTTCCCGTGGCACCACAGCGTGGCCCCTAATTTCTGTTGGGTAGTATATTTGTAATATTTGATCAAAAACCTTTTTTATTCACAACATAATTTGAGCTACCGTTTTCTGTTACACCACTGTCGAAATTCCCTAAAAGCCATTCTAAAAATCAATCCCTAAAAATGTCTCCTGAAATTTTTGTGAAACAATGTGTAGCTGTGTAGGTATTGTTAAAAAACCACCTACCTATATAATTTCGGAGTAATATTTTGTCAACATGAGTTAAGAAGATGGTCGTTTATTCTTCCTTCATTTGTAAATTAAAGATTTTTTTCATTGGTATTTTCTCAGACGGAATATAAAAAATTAGAAAGAGGTACCTGTGACCTTTTACTGACTTTCTCAGTGAATCAATAACTAGGAATAAATGTGGATTATCAGAGTAATGACTTACCTTAACAACTACTTTTAAAAATATCCCCAGGACATCTATCGTGAACTTCATTTTGATTTATTCCGGCTTCACCTTGAGAAGTCGTTATAAATTTCACTTGGTTTTCACTTCACTGACTGAAAATTAAAAAGAAACCAATTAAAAATAATCACTGAGTTTTAAAGTACTGTTACGCGGGCATTTTGTAATCGAAACTAAATGAGACCGGACTAAAATTCAAGATCATACGAAATCTATTTTTAACTCACTGCTTATTCAGTAGACTTACCATTTTAGAAGTCCTGGAGCGAAAATACTATTTCACAAATCATAAATCGCGTGTCACGTTTGGAAAAGTCGGTTTCGAGAAAAAATATAATATGTACTACGTTTGGTTTTAGTAGAGAGACGGGTGGGTGTGCGTGTGAGCATTGTAGCGAGGCCGAGCGAAGGCGATCTTAATTTAGAAGCGTACGACACAGAACTACGGATCGTATCTCCCTGGGATACCATTTTATACTTTCAAGCGATGTGGAAATAGAAAAATACAAGCCACCCCATGTGCCACCACATGTGCGACACTCAGTGTCGCCGAAAAAAGAACAAAAATGTTGTTAACATGTACCCTGTGTAACGCATATGGCGGCAAAGAATAATAATATGTAATGGCGTAGGGTAAGGACTATGTATTTGGAAAAATATTACCTATTTTACAAATTGTCCTACATATATGTTTTGTTTCATCGTAGGATGAAATTGTTTCATCCTACACAGCTTCACTAAAGAAATTTCAGTAGACACGAGAGGTTTTATAATATAAAATCAACCTTACACATATTATAAGTAAGTTATGTCCCACAGCTTTGATTTCGTGCTGATGATGCTGAGATAAAAAATTGGCTAGATGCACCTTTATGATCCCCAAGGAATGTCTGCCAAATTTCAAGTGTCTATAGCTCAAGTAGTTTGGGCTGTGCGTTGACTAGCAGTCAGTCAGTCTGTCATTCAGTAACATTACCTACTCTTACTCATTTATAGGTATAGATAGATAGTTGTAATAGTAAAATTATATTATGCTTTATCTTTTTTAAGGAAGTGGTATTATGCATGTGTATTTTTTTCACTCAAAAAATATGTGAATGCTGACGTTTTGACTCTACCAACACCAATGTCAACTAGTCATACAAACAGAAATAAAATGTTTATTTAAACATTTTTGCTTCTTTGCTTTTTAGTAGAAAGTAGATACCCTTACCTACCTCGATGGACCGCTGTTGTTACTGTTATCTTGCAGGTATTGTGTTGGGATTGTTGTTTGTATATAGGTAATACCGATGTTTTTGTTGTAAAAATTTACGAGCATAAAATTTAATAAATAACTATAAACTATATTTTAACTATATTTTGCAGGTGGTAGGACCTTGTGCAAGGTCTGTCCGGATTGCTACCACCATCTTGCTCGCTAATCCTGCCGTGAAGCAGCAGTGCTTGCACTGTTGTGTTTCGGCGTGGTAAGACAGCCGGTGAAATTACTGGCACTTGATTGGTATCCCATCTTAGGCCTCCAGGTAGGCAACGCATCTGCAATACCCCTGGTGTTGCAGATGGTTATGGGTGGTCGTGATCGCTTACCATCAGGAGACCCACTTGCTCGTTTTCCATCCAGTCGAAAAAAAAATAACCTAAATACTCATATTTTTTTGTAATTCTGTTTCCAAATAATCTTTGCCTCGCTGCATGGGAGCATTGAAACAAATTGATAGTCATTTATGGACTCACTGTGCGTTATTATTTGCATGCATGCACAATTGTACACTATGATACAGGCAACCAATTTAAAAATTAGGCCACTAGTTGTTACCTTGTCGAAATGAATCATCGCTTTTATCTGCTAAGGGAAGCCATCCTACTAATGTACAGTCGAACCTTTTGATTCCTACGAAAAGGTTCCATGTGGGTCACGATTCAGTTGGTTCGATAGTACATGAGAAAGTTTGTGATTGTGTGCTCTTTCACATTCAAACGGTTGCAATGTAGCTGGATCTCTGGTACACGTACTTACTAATCAGAATAGGTAAGTGCTTCTTGAAATTACAAAGTTTTTAATTTTTTGAAAGATTTGAGATTCGATATATATTTAAGATTTTTTTTAGGTTGTCCTTAGTAATGCAACCATTATGATTAGACAAATTTCATAGAACAAAACGAAAATTTTCTTGAATAATAAAATGAAAAACAGTTTGTACGAAGTGTATAGGGGTGTAAGAGCGTAAAACCTCTATATGTGAACCCCAAACCAACCTCACCTGCCCGTGTACACCCCACCATCCAACATACCGGCATAGCGCAGCCTACTGCACAGTCAAGTCTCTAGGCCCCGATGGGCAGCATCGGCGGTGTAGCAAACTATGCCTTGCGATCCCCAACCCAAATGCCCAGCTTGGGGATTATGGACAAACCCCTACAATTATGAAATGTGCACAACAAAAAGATGGCCAGTTCCCGGTCACACCCTATTCTTAACCATGGTACCGACGGGACAGGGGGCGGGCGATCCGTAACTGCACTCTTTGGGGGAGACCTATGCCCAGCAGAGGACTGCTATAGGCTAATATGATGATGTTCTATGAACGATACTGAATTAAATTTTGAAAAGAAAATGGCTAAATATACTTATTACCACCTCGTAATTGCAGAGAACCCTTTGAATACCTGGATTAAAAACCAACATAAACTATTCAAATCTTTATTCCGTTCTTCTTGTTGCTTCTGTAGCTTTATCAAGTGCTTCAGCTTCTTCTCAAAATACTTCTCAGGGTATTTCAGGATCGGTGACTTGATGGTGCCGGGACCGAGTTCCACGCTCGGCCTCCTGTTCAATTGACGTCTTTTAGTCTTGGGTCTGATCTCGGCTTCTTGATAGAGTTTGCTTAATAAATTAAGGACAGTTACAATGTAATCGGAGTCTATAGCTGATTCCTGAAGAACATCAAAAGGAGCCATTAGTAAGTGAAAAACTTAAGTAGATGACCTGTTATAGGGACTTGTTGTTTCTTTAGAAAAATATGGCTCTGTCCATTGGAGGACAATATTGCCAGTGTCTAGTAGGTTTTGCCGTTGTACGGTAAAAAAATCTAGAAAACGAAATATGAGAGGTAATCGTGGATGAATATAAAAGTATTTAAAAGAACTTTATTGAAATCTTTGAAAGATAATGTATTTTATGATATACGTGAATTCTTAGAAAAAGATTTTACCGCATTTAATGTTAGTTAGTAAGTAAATAAACTATTATTAATTTTAAGAAAAATAATATTGTACGCCTAAGAAGCAAATTATAGCAGTTCTTTTCAAAATGATTTCCAACTTCACATGTACTTACCTATAATTAACAATAAATTATTTGAGTTTGAGTTTGAACGATGACAGCGCGAATCCCTGAATAATGACTTAAATCCTACAACAATTTTGTGCACTACTACATTTAACAGACTCAATCAAATCAGACATCCATCTGCTGAGTAAAGACCTCTTTATTTTTATGCCACTTGGCCCAGTTCTGTGCCAATCTCATCCACAGTTTACCAGCCAACTACCACCAGCATACCACCAGCATACCAGGTATTATATCTATTCTGTTTTACTTAATTTTAATTTAACAGAAAATGGAACTCTCACCTTTACTAAATTTAACGAATCGTTAGATAACGTCCTAAAGTTATGTTTTGACGCAACCGGATCACTACTAGTATAAGTTATAGTCGTAAGAATAAATAATGTCAGAACGACTTGCATATTCTTCGAAGGGAACTCTGCCGTCATTTGGCGCTGACTATCAGCAAATTGTGATTAGGTACAATGTAGCAAATCTAATCAGAGATTGCTTTAATTAAAATTCGGATTGTCGGGCGCTTGAAGAGAGAGGTCTTAATTAATTTTTTAATTTCCATTTGTACCTGATTATCCTCGGGTAAATGCCACACTTGAGTTGATAGAAAAGTTCATGCTCAAATCTCGTCTCAATTTTAGAGTACTAAGTATTCCGTAGACGCCATTTTGCAAAACCTGCGAGATGCTAGTCCAATGCGCACTGAGGGTTCCGTGTAAATTTAAAAGCAAGCAAAAAATAAATGAGTTTGTCGGTAGGTAGTTTATAGCATTCATCATTATTATCATATTTATCAGCCGTAGAACGCCCATTGTTGGATATAGGCCTCCCCCATATACTTCCAGTTGCTTCAGTCGGAAGCAGACTGCATCCATTATGAATCCGCGTTGGTTCTTTAACCAAGTCGTCCGGCCCTCTGTCGATACGCGGACTCCGTTCGAGAACTTCTTGACCCCAACAGCCATAATATCTGTTCTCAGTGCTATATGGCCTGCCCATTGCCACTTCAACGAGCTAATTCGCTTGGCTATGTCGGAGACTCTCGTCCTTCTACCTCGTTCTTACAGTGAGTTTATGGAAAACAGATTTCACGTAACATACTACTCAATATAATAACGCGTAATTACAACTAGACGTCGAATTATCACGTTATTAGGAACTTTGATAATATTTTTGGCAGGTGTTAGTTTAAGTAAGGGTTGTTTGGATTGGAACCATAGGTACATACCTAATACTAAATGTCTGGCAATGGACAACGTTGTTTTTAAATAAGTAAGTAAGTAAGTACCTAAGTATAACTAATGTGCTCTACAAAATTAATTCTCTATTCGCATAACAAAGTAATCTGCTCTACAAATGTTCTACCTGCAAAGAATTTCAAATTCGCCGTTCCACCTTCCACCTCAATGTATGCAAAGTTGCCAGTGCAAAGAATCAATTACCCTCCTGTCGCCCGCTCCTTATAAATCGCACGACCCTGGCTATAAATCTACCACTACATTATTATGCTTCGTACGATGGCAACCTTATAATATAACTTTTTTACTTCTAGCCGTCTATGCAAAATAGGGTATTTTACAGTTGAATAAACACTTATAAATTGTAGAGTGTGGTGAAAAACTGTCAGGCACTTATTTTATTTATCTTTCCACCCACCTCCTCTCCTCAAAGGGGCGGGAGAAATATTAAAAGTTAGCGTTTCATATTCAAAAGCTGAATGCTGAATTGAACCCCCTTTCGTCTTTGAGGGTACTGTGGTTTTCATTGTTATTTTCGCACAATTTCGTAGTTCAAGTTGGTTTATTTTTTAAAATAAGTAGGTACAGTCAGCACCAAAAGTAGCTACTCGTATACACTTTCGTACTTTGTCGTTTTACAGCCACGTACTAAACGCCATGCAAGATTGTCAATGGGAGAGACTAAAAAAGCGATCCGCTACTTTTGATGCCGACTGTACCTACTACTAATAAATTAGTCAAACATTTCAATTATTTTTCAAAGGTGAGAATGAAATGATTTTGGAATTTATGTGAATATTAAGTGAGAGGGTGGCACTATTTTGCTTGTTAGCAGCTGGCTTTATGAAACGACGGGTCAACAGGTGGCTCTACCACAATAACTTAAAGCGCTTACTGCCTGTAAACATCTTAAAAGTAAGTATGTATATATAAAATTAGAAAGGGAAATCTGTGTTTATAATAATAATAATAAACGTTTATTGCAGACCAGGGTCCATAGATTGTTAGTAACATGTAATCTCATTTAAAAGGGTTAGTAACACAAAGAAATAAAATTATCATCAAAATTACTAATCAAAATCAAAATAAAATACATCAAAATTACAATCAAAATTAAAGTAAAAATTAAAATTCATTTTTCTAATATTATTCTAATTCTAATTCATGAGCTTATAAATGCCCCGCTTAAATGTCTCGCTAATTATTTATACTTTCGGGAATAAAGAAATATGTTAAATCTTCAAGTTTTCAATTATATTTTGGATATAAATAAAAAACTTTTAAGAATAATTCTTTAAGTTCATTGATATGGACCGCCGCAAAGTACTAACGCCTGATTCAATAAATTATATGTATTTCGGATAGTTGAAAAAATCATGAATGAGGGTTTTCAGTGGCGATCGCTAGATGGCGTTTGTATCGTGAGGTCCATTTGACGTTTGCTTGCGATTGGCTTATTTAGTTTTTTAACCAATTGTTTCACCATCCATTGATTAGCGTTAACCGACGGTTAAATGTGATGCCGTCTCCGTCTATTCGAACAAAACAAATAGAGACGGCATCACACCTGACCGCCAGTTAACACTAATCAATGGATGGTGAAACAGCCCCTTGTGTTTTAGTCTTTATATACTGTGGTGGTACTGTTGGAACCAAATAAATCATTCTTTCTTTCTAAAAAGTATCGCATGGCGTAACGTCACAGGGGACTTTAACGGCTATATCTTCATCGTTTTTTGCTTAATTGAACAAAAGACAATTGACAAGGCTCAAATTTGGCCTAACTTGGTGTATTGCTCTCTCATCTTTGGTCTGATGCCCCTCAATATCAGCTCTCCTACTCCTACCACTTGATCGTCTACAGTGTAGGGAGGCTCGTATGATCGGTGAACCAATATACTCTCTGGCAACTTGACCCTCTAGCTCCCTGCAGAGTTATTACTTAGTTATCTTTGCGTTTTCTATAAGGGTCAACAACAGGGAGTTCTCCTGTGCTCCGATGAACTCTTCGGGCTGCTAAATTCCATCACCGCACGAATCGGCTTAATAGTAGCTTCCATCAACATCATTTTGATAGGTGGCGGTCATCCTCCGTGTGGTTTAAGCGTTCCTTTTTACCTCGCACATGTGTATGTAATTTATGAAACAGTTTGACGACCGAGGTTTTTCCACTCAGATATACTACCTTCAAAAAGCGAGTGTACCACTTTATGCAAGGCCGGCAACGCATCTGCAGTCCTGATGGTGTTGCGGATGCTATGGGCGACGGCAATCAGTTGACATCAGGTGAACTGTGTCTGTCCGTTTTTCTAACTTTACTTACATACAAAAAATATATTATGATGCCATCACAATGCCGTACAACAAACACCCATGTCAAATTTCTAAAATAGAAACCCACTAAATCTGACATTTGTAATAATAGCAGGATAGTACGATTAAATCCAATCATTATTGATGAATTGATTAGATTAAAAAAAGGGGTAAGTAATAATAACTTTCAAGCCTTTTGGGTGGTAGGTATTTGTACAGTTACTAAACAAGTGCGGAATAAAATATTTTGATAGGCTCTATATAGAAATGACTGTATCGGTAAAAAAAACAGTTGAAGTTTTCAAAAATAATGTTTCAGAACTTGTCTAAAAAATATCACGCAGACACTAGACATCGTTCAGAGCAAAAAATAAAGCATTACATTATTATGGCTGATATTTATGTTTTATTGTGCCAAAAAATATTTTTGACTGTTATCTGTTTATATAGAATACAATTTATATTGTTCTTGAATAAATAAATGTATAAATCAAATGAAATAAATCTGTCTGTGTGTTGTGTGTTGAAGCCGTAACGTTTTGTGTGCTCTGCGTAACGTTCGTAATTTGCAAGAAGTTTAAAGAAATATGAAAGACGTAATTTCAACCGTAGCTTCACCCACTCCGCATTCTGTAGCGAATATTATTATAAGCGAAAACACAGCGAAAATAAAATTAAAAATCAATACTCCCGCTTTGTTTGGGGATATGCGTCCCTTTGTCTTTCCGAGCGGATTTAAAAATAACAAAATTGACAACTTGATGTGACACATCAGTGAAGTGACATTGACATTCACGCTTGTATTTTGATTTGAAATTGAAATATTGCCGGCCGTTGCTCATTGAAAACTTCTGCTGAAAATGTCTGCTTTTCATGGATTTCCCGAATTACCGGGACCAGATGAAACTGCTTTCTGTAAATTAAACGAAGTGTACTGCTGTGGGGACAGCCGGTATGGAAGTGTAACAACATTTACCAACACAGTAAGTTAACCTCTCGGCGGTAATAGTTAAGCAACACAACAAAGCAATATGCTCTCAAATTGTTTTCTCGTAATTTCAGACTAAGAACCACCCCGTAATAAATGTGACAAGAGACGTCCATCACCACCGAGTGACGGACGAAAATATTTCTATGTACATCGACGTTGACGACAATTTGTTAAAGAAAATAACTAGCGTGTGGTACAAACAAGGGTTTTTAGAGGCTCTTAGTGTAGCAGCAGACCCTAGCGTCAATCGGGAAAATCCACTATTGTCTGTAGCTGCATCATACATATTAAAAGTTGCAAATGTGTTTACCGCCTTTCATTACTTCATGCAGCCACATTTGAAAGATATAGGGCCTAAGATTGTGTCAAATTATTCTAGAACTAGAAACTGGGGTAGCGCTCCTATTAAATGTTTAGCATGGCATCCACATACAACAAAAATAGCTGTAGCGACTTTAGATGACAATATAAGAGTGTACTGTATGGAAGCAGGGTTTGTGCCCATGTTGAAATGCAAGGCACAAGGGCATGTGTCTTCTTTGAGCTGGAGACCATATTCAGCATCAGAGATAGCTGTGGGATGCGAGCAAGGAGTGATTGTCTGGACAGTTGACCCTAATTCGACATTCACAAAGCCATCTTCAAGTAATGCTGTTGTATTAAAGCAGTAAGTACCTTTGTTTTACTAACTTGGTTGATTAATTATTGCAATTTTTATTATTTTGTGACACATAGCTAAGTGAAATTTAAAACAAGCCTGTTTAGGCCACAATATAGCTCTCACCATATTGGCTGATTGGGTTAGGCATCTGACGACATTGTGAGAATTGCGGGTAACCGATGGATGCAAGTGGCGAGTTGCCATTCATTATGGCATTCTAAGGGAGAGGCCTTTGTTCAGCAGTGGACATCTTCTAGCTGAGGATGATGATGATGATGGGATATAGGCATGCAGGTGCATATTCAGCCAGTGTTTCTGTATGTGTATGTATTCTTATGAACAAGAATGGTTTATTAGCTGATAGAATAGAATGAATAATTCTTGTTCTTATATAAAAATTGTCATATTCAACCAGATTCCGTAAAAAAATTACCAGTTGTATAGAAAGCAGCTCTTTCCTTCACCGAATGTCTACTTGTTTATATCAGAATTAAGTTAGATAAAGTTAATAGTATGCATAACAAGATATAACAGCTTAGATATTTCTCATTTCAGACCCAACCACAGCCCCGTGACAGATGTGAGCTGGTCTCCAAACGGGGACCTTCTCATCAGCTGCTCTGGAGCCGATACATCCATGCTGGTGTGGGATGTCAGCATGGAGACAGCTGTGCCTTTGAGACGGGTTGCTGGGGGTGGTATTGTATTCTCACGCTGGTCCTTCGATGCCACCAAAGTGATTGCTGCCACATCATCTATTATATTTAGGTAAGAGAATTATCTTTAATTGGTTGGCATGCCACCATTCCCAATGGGGGCCAACAACAAACCACAAAGCAGTGAAGTCTTTGCACAAAAAACCTGCTTTCAAATAAAAAGACTGCATTCAAATCGGTCCACCCGTTTAAGAGCTATGGTGCCACAGACAGACAGATAGACAGACAGACACACAGACACACATAGCGGTCAAATTTATAACACCCCTCTTTTTGCGTCGAGTTAAAAAATATAGCAGACTAAGGGGCTGTTTCACTATCCATTGATTAGTGTTAGGTGATGAAATGTGATGCTGTCTCTGTCTATTCAAACAAAACAAATAGAGACGGCATCACATTTAACTGTCAGTTAACACTAATCAATGGATGGTGAAACAGCCCCTAAGACACTATCCAGACAACCATTAATATAACCATATATAAATATGTAAATCCTTCTAATAAGGATGTGAGTTGAATTGAATGATTACACACACACAGCTACAATATTTTGTGTAATGACAGCGGGATTTTGACATTTACTCATTAATTTCATTCATTCTCGTTATGTGCACATCAGTTCTTTTTGTAGCATAACCATTCACTACAACTCTCGTGGCACTATCTATACAAATGCTGTGTGTGTATGTTTGTCATTCCTTAACACTGAAACAGCTGGTCAATTTAGATGAAATTTGGTATGTACAGTCGAACAAATTGAATCATAATCCAGGGTGGAACCTTTGTGCTACTAATGTCATGTTGACATCTCATATTTTTGTCAAGCAAATCATAGTGAAATTGCTTATTAAAAGGTTCAGCCTGGGTCTTGATTCGATTTGTTCTAACCATACCTAGATAGCTGGACATCTGGAATAGAATGAAAGCTACTTTTTATCCCCATATTCCCACAGGACTGGTGTAAAATCTCAGAGTGCTTTAGATTACCCCTTTTTTTAGGCGGGGGTGGGTCGCTAGACTCGCTAGTCTATTATAAGTTACTCTTCTCGTCTTCAGGGTGTGGGACACGAAGCAGTGGATCCCCGAGCGGTGGTGCGCACGCGGCGGGCGCGCCGTGGCGGCTTGCTGGGGGCCCAACAACGTGCTCCTGTTTGCGGCCAAAGGGGAACCCATAGTTTACTCCTTGAGCAACACTGGCCTTATGAATGGTAAGGGACTGCTGTACTGAGACGGTCGAACCATTTGATTTCTGACCCACTGTAGAACATTTTCATAGTAAGTGTCATAATAGTGTCATAATAAATACCCTTGTCGAGCAATGCGATGCCACTATGACATTTTCTACAAAACTGGAAATAAATGGTTTATTATTACTATCTATAATATAAAAGTGAACCGCCAGAATGGGACAAAAAAAACGAGACAGAGCAGGATCGCGCTCTACAACACCATTTTGACACGTTTCTCCCGAACAACGCATTATTTCTCTGGAGTTTTAAAGCAATTCGATTCTTTGACATTGGGAATCGCGAAAAACTTGAGAAAATATGATATTGGGTGTGTACATTTTGTATATTAAGCAAAATAAAATCACAAGTTCGAATTTCGAGCCAAAAATCAGCGATCTATTATCTATGCCAGTGTTGCCATTCAAGGAAAAATAAATCTATTCATTATCCTGCATTGCAGTCTGTTAAGCTCTTTACACATTCATTGCCGCGCGCCAGATTACGCTGGGCTTAAAGTCATGAAATTTGGTATGTAGATAGCTGGATGTCTGAAATAACACATCATCATCATCATCCCAGCCTATATACGTCCCACTGCTGGGCACAGGCCTCCTCTCAGAACAAGAGGGCTTGGGCTATAGTTCCCACGCGGGCCCAGTGCGGATTGGGAACTTCACACGCACCATTGAATTGCTTCGCAGGTTTGTGCAGGTTTCCTCACGATGTTTTCCTTCACCGCAAAGCTCGTGGTAAATTTTAAATGTAATTCCGCACATGAATTTGGAAAAACTCAGAGGTGCAAGCCGGGGTTTGAACCTACAACCCTCTGTTTGAGAGGCGATAGGTCAAACCCCTAGGCCACCACGGCTTTTTTTGAAATAGCACATAGGCTTACTTTTATTCCATTATTCCCACGGATAGTTGTTCTTAACACAACACCTCAATGAAGATTACGATATAAATTTTGGGATTTCCCACAGGAATTTTGTAAAATCCCGGAATTTCAATTGTAACTACCAGATCGAATAGTTTACGCGTACGAAGCCGCGGGTAAACTCTAGTTATACTTTATGGATAGCCCTTCTTGACAAAGTGATTGTGATAGTAAAATATGAATGTTAGTTTATGTTCTTAAAATTTAAATATTATTTTATTTCCAGGGGCACAAACCAGCAAAGCCCTCCCAGTCCTGGACGTGACTAAAGTGGAGCTGCCCTCCGGGGAGCCAGTGGGGGGTCCCATCCTGGATATGTGCTGGGACCCCACGGGGCGTTACTTGGCGCTGCTGTTTGAGGAGTCTGCGTTGGTCGCCGTCTTCTGCACCACCAGTCTTTTGATGCAGCTGAAGATCACGCCTTGGTTAGTGTAAATTGATTGATTGATTGAAATAGGGATGAAATAATATAAGTAAAATATGTAAAGTTACTCGAATTATACATTCCTTCCGAAATATATCGTATCCGAAATGTATCGGTCGGTGTACCTATATCACAAGCATTAAAAAAAAGTAAAAAATAAAAATTACTTTTTTTCATAGAAATTCTACAAAAAAGTCAATTATTATATATACATCACAACGGTAGAACACAACTTGTTTTCGTCTAAATAAAAAATGATATTGTTAAGGTACAATTTATGTATTTATTTTATTCTAAAAGTGTAAAAAATTTAGCATTTTAGTACGAGTAAGTATCGATACCTCAGTGGTATCGTTTCATCCCTAGATTGAACGTTCCGCGGACGCCACTCGAGAACCTTCTGACCCCATCGGCCATTAGTCCTGCGAGCAATGTGCCCCGCCCGCTGCCACTTCAGTTTCACAATTCTTTGGGCTATGTCGGTAACCTTAGTTCTACTGCGGATAACATCATTTCTGATTATATCCCGCAGAGAAGCCCTCTCCATAGCCCTCTGAACGACTGAGCTTCCTCATGAGGCCCATAGTTAGCGCCCACGTCTCACATCTGTATGTCATCACATTGCACTAGTCAAAGACTTTTGACTTAAACACTGCGGTAATTTGGACGAAAATAATTTGTATTTGTATCCTTTTTCCTCAGCTGTTTCGTCTCCGGACTCGAAATGGAAGTTCCGTCGACGATGGCGTTCCAGCAGAACTTCGCCGATGGTGCCTGTCTCACCGTGGCCTGGTCGAGCGGACGAGTACAGCACTTCCCCATCGTTTACTCTGACGGGTACTAGGTTTTGGAACCGTTTAGGACTGTTCATTAATAAAAAGGTTAGGTTATTTTGGAACTGGTTTTTAAATATACAGGATGTCCCGAGGCTATGCCACATGAAGGAAAAGTATCTTAAGCATTGCCGATAGAAAATTTTGCTGAAAGGCTCCATTTTAATTTTTAAATTGATTTAAACTGCAATCAAAGATTGTTTAATAATTCCCTGTCTAAACCGGGAATTGAACCTAAATGGTAAAAAAAACAGTATTAACTTTCTTGATATTATAAATGTTAAGTTTCTGACGTAACGTGAATGTAAATTTGCTTTCTTATTACTTTTACTTACGATGACTTATTTGGAAAAAATAATCCTTATGATTGAGCCTCATGAGCGGTATTGTAAAATTACGGATAATCTTTTTTACAAATATCAGTTCAAATTGCTTAAAATCAATCTGAAGTCTTTTTTCAGTAAAATTTTCTATCTGCAATGTTTAAGATAATTTCCCTCCATGTGGCACAGCCGTGGGACACCCTGTATACAAGGTGTTAATTAAATAATTGAAAACCGAGACAACCCAAAAATATTTCTTCATTTTAAGTTAGTTGATTTCATTTATTTTCGAATACCTTCATTAAAATATTCGTGTGTTTTGCTTAGTCAGTAATTCTACTTGATTTATAACTCTATAGTTGTAATTTGTTATGTTAGAAGAAAGTCAAACTGACAGCAAAACGGCCAGTATTAAGTTATCTAAGTAGTATGCTACTTTGATGAAACATTTAATTGGCGTATGCATTCGTAATATTTAGACTGGGCACAATAAAAAACTATTTAAATACATAAACAACTGATTTAAAACGTAGGGTAATCGATTCTACGCTTGATTCTGAGCAACCTACTTTCTGATTTTCAGTTATTTAATTAACACCTTTTATAAGCCCTCTTGTTCTGAGAGGAGGCCTGTGCCCAGCAATGGGACGTATTTAGGCTGGGATGATATAAAAAAAAGGTTTTTCAAGCGCTCCAGGCGGGATTCGAACTAGGGGGCTACTACGTAATTCGAAAATCGAAGTTCGTATCGTACCGTCTTTCTCAATCTCGTATTAAATAATATTAGCGTAAGCAAGACGGCAAGATACGAAGTTCGAATTTTGCAATTCGTAGTATAGGGCCTGCTTGGTTATAATATGTTACGCGCATCGTGATTTATGATGGGATGAATTAGCGGCACTGTTCGTAAACATGTCGATATGACTCCAAAAATAATTAAACCTTTAACTAGGAGATAAGATATAAATTAAACATTGTAAATACTTCTTTTACTAAATAAATGAGTCCTAGATTTTGGATAAACGTTGTTTCTTTGTAAACGCATAAATTATGCATATGATTCTATTTTTGTAAGGTTAGATTCGCACTCTCAAAAAATGTCCACGGAAAAATTCGCAGTTCCCGCCAATTTGTTTTTTTTTTTCATTCTTGCTTTTTTTGGCAGAGTTAGTATATAAAGCAGATATTTTTACCCGTGATCTGTCAAATTTCGTATGGGCGCCATGTTGGCCAACCAAACACACAAAGTTTTTTTTTTATTTTTGGTAGGATTGGTAGCAACCATTTTTTGTACGCAATCTGTCAAATTTCATAAGACCGTCAGGTTGACCAACCTAACACTAGATTTTTTTATACTA
Organism: Choristoneura fumiferana; assembly: GCF_025370935.1. Taxonomy (NCBI): domain Eukaryota; kingdom Metazoa; phylum Arthropoda; class Insecta; order Lepidoptera; family Tortricidae; genus Choristoneura; species Choristoneura fumiferana. The sequence goes on from NC_133494.1 coordinate 3,261,073, forward strand.
TGCAGGCAAATTTTATAGCAAAAATACTTGTGTTACCTCTTTGGTCGTGCAATTAAAAAAAACTAAATCAATGCAATAAAGGATTTTCATACATTTTTACTGCTCTAGAGCAGAAAAGTCCCGCTTTGTGCTGGGTATTTAGTGCAGTTATGATGAAATTAAAGCATAGTTGGAAGAAAAAGTTTTACATTGTTTAATCTTTTGTTTGCCTTACTGTATTATCTTTTCTTTGCCTACTGTGGTTTTAACATTTTCTGTTTTCGCCGATATTTCCGTATATTCTTTAGTTTTACTAATAGTTGTGCCCTTTCTCAAAGGGATATAAAAAGTGGTTCTAGTGACAGTATAATTCATCAAGTATCTCTCAGGGTCGAAAGTAGACATTGAATTTGATGCTTGGTATCTATTATATCCAGTGGCATGTTTTTTTTCTTCACGTTTCACTTTAGGTATACCTGCAATTCTCCTTGATGGCTCCAAATCGTTAAAATCAAGGTCAAGTTTTACAAAAACACTATTTTTATCGAAATCGTCCCTTTGCATCGGCATGAAAAAACGCCTAGTAATATTTCCATTGCACGTTTGGAACATTGTGCACATTTTATTTCTGAAAATATTCTCTAGATTATCAATCTCAATACCTATAGTAGTCGTTATGTCTTTTTTAACTGTTAAACGCATTTTGGCGTCAAGTGGTTTAAGTTGCTCTTTTAAAACATCAGCAGTCAATGTTTGCACTTGAACAGCAGTAATTTTAACACATTTTTTAATAGCGCTAACTTTCGCTTTAGTGCTGTTGTATACATCCAGTACTAATTTATCAATTTCTTGGTTAAACATTTTCCTTATTTTTCCATCCACAGCTTTGTTAACCACTTTTATTAGACTCACGAATGAGCGTTTATCTTTACTAGAAGCTGTGTTGGCGTCTCTTATATACATCTCTCCATAATTTTTAAATACTGTATCAACCGTCTCCATAATGTTAATGTAATAATCAGTTAAAAAGCTTTTTAATTCTGCACTACAAATCTTAACGTATTCACATAAATCGTCCCGTTTGGGACTCTGTCTTAAGCTATTTCCTTCATTTACAACCTTGAATTTTTTAGCAGTGTCTACTGATTTATTATTTTTATCCACAAGTTGACATTTAACTTTGTATTGGCCATTCAAAGTATTGAGCTCATTGTGAATTTCGAAAAAGAATTCTCGAAGTCTTAAAAGGAATAGAAACACTTCTTTGTAGTCAGATCCGTCTGCATCTTTATTTCTTGTTGCCAGAGAGTACCGATCTATTAACTCTTCCCATTTCTTTTTCCATGAGACTATCATTGCATTTCTATTAATTTGCAGTGAGTTATCCTGATTTCGACCCTTTACTTTTTCAGCGCGATTCCTCCAAGTACACTGAGAACTCATTAATTCATTAATCAATTCGTCCAAAGTTGTAGCCACCAAAGACTTTGCTTTGTCGGAGATCATTTCTTTTTCTAAAACTTCTTTAACTTTTTGTTGCAACTTCTTATATTTCTTGAAATGATTTTTTACAGGCTCTGGATCAGAATGCTTATCTCTTAAGATATTTTTATTCGTTAATGGGGAGAATTCTATTATTTTAGTATCGCCAGTATCATCTTCGGAGTCATGTTCTAAGGGCTCTTTGCCTGAATTTTCATCAAGCACTAGTTTTAGTTTGTCGATCTTCTTTTCAATTTCTTTTTCTATGGTTGAATCCTTATTTATTTTTGTAAGATTGTCTTGGAGTGCAACTTGAAAAGATTTAACGTAAGGGCCCATTAATTTTTCTAAAATGTTAGATAGGAGTGCGGAATCAGACAACCGGTTATGCGCGATCTGATCAGCATTTGTAATCCTGACAGCAATAAAAATATTCGCCGTAAGAATTATAACTGAAAAAATAATAATTAAAACTTAAAAAAAAAACAATATGTCCAGCCAGTTGTTTTACTTACTGGAAACGGAAAGTAAATTAAAAAGGCTTGAACTATCATACGTAATGCTCAGCTCAATTCTAGCCTTCAAAAGAGTATTTGGTAATAATTTCAGATAGTTTTAGGCGGTTTATTCATTTTAATTAAAGATGTACCGACTATCCGGCCGTATTTTGTAGTCTGCAAATAGACGGCGACTACATAATCGGGAAAAGATACCCTTGTATTCCGCACTTTATGACTTACTGAACAATTTCTTCATAAGTAATGCGTTATATGCTTCATAAGATGAGATGACATGATACTAGATAGCGCACCGAGGCGAACGGTCTAGATTGCACTCGAACTTAGCCAAGATCAAAGATGATCATTATTGGCTAGTCGGCCTATCTCTGATTTTAATAACTTGCTTTATGCACTTAATTCTTTTATAAACCAGTGTCTCCGTCCATACCTCGTGCTGTCGTCGATAGCAACTTTGTCATATTGAAACTTATTTCGAAAGCATTTTACGACTGTGTTTACTGCGCCCACGTTATTTTCTGAAAGTGATTTTTACGATATCTCGTTTCTCGACTAGCTGTTGTAAATTCGTTACTTTATTACTCTCATAATGGAATGGTCCAAGTTGATTTCCTTTTGGATCAGTTAATGCTTAATTCGTTGAACTGCGTTTGATACAGTTAGCGACATTGTACGGCTTTGCTAATTGGCTTTTGCCAATGACATAGCGTAATGAGGGCTATCGTTTTTTATCTAACTAGATGGCGCACTGTTGCGTGAGGTTTTTATGTATGGTTTTAAAGGCTGTTATTACGGGTGTGAAAACAAAGTTTAGATTAAAATCATATTTAATACACCTTAAAACCGTACCATATAAATATTGAGCATGCCACAGTGTTGCATAGTCCGTTTTGTTCGGAAAAAAGGGAGGACAAAGGTTTCCGAAAGACAAAACTGTCTCAAAACACAGACATTCATTGCCCCGGAACGCATATTTGCCATAATTCATTTGAGATATTGCAAAATATTCACAAAATTATTCTAATTGTAAATAAACCCGCGTAGCTCACCCAAAAACTATGAGATTTGACATTTCGGAGACCTCACGCTACACTAGCGCCTCTAGCGGCGAATTCATTCGCGATAGCCCTCATTAAAACTACGAGTAGTGAGGTAACTCGGCCATCTAGACAAGTATGCGATCCGGCTTGAGGCAGTGTAGTTTCGTCCCTCTCACTCTCGTATTAATAGTATAAGCGTCAGAGGGACGGAATGACACGGAATTCGATTTTCGTAGTAGCCCCGCAGGCCCCCAACGTCCAATGCGCGCCGAGACAAATAAATGCGTCCACAATGTGGAGCGGATTTAATATCCTGAGGCCATATTGTGTAACGCGCTGACGTATGCAATCGTATTCATCTCTCTTTCATAATCATTGATCATCGGTTTTAAGCCAATACGCATTTAGGAGGTTGTATAATATATGGTAAGGTCACTAACCCGTTCTTGAATAATTTTGCTGAATCACTCCCCAATGATAGCAGCGCTAAGTTGTCTTTCTTTATATTTACCTTATCTTCTTTTTAAAATTCTAATATATTTCTCTACAAAAATCACGCCTGTATTCCCAAATACAGTAGGTAGGTAAGTAGGTAGGTAGATAGGGTAGGTGGAGCACACGAACCGTTACCGCTTCAGAGCCACTTTTAGCAATTTTAGGTTTTAAGTTTGGTTCAAATATATATTCTATTGTTTGATAACTCGACGGAGTAGATTTTTTTAAATAACCCAACAAAAACGAAGAATCAAATTATCTAATACAGACAGAGATGCTACAGCTTCACATCATACGGGCGATAGGTGGAGCACACGAACCGTTACCGCTTCAGAGCCACTTTTAGCAATTTTAGGTTTTAAGTTTGGTTCAAATATATATTCTATTGTTTGATAACTCGGAGTAGCCAGTATTTTTTTGAATAACCAAACAAAACGAAGAATCAAATTATCTAATACAGACAGAGATGCTACAGCTTCACATCATACGCCGGCGATAGCAATTCCATACTATTTTCTTTATTTTCTAAAAATAGTTGGAATGCAAGTTTCGTATTCTATCTTCCTTATTTTTCAACAAATATTGATAATTTAATTTTTAACGTCATTCGTTTTATTTTGCAGTTCTAAAATTATTTTAGAGAAAAATATTGTTCCATGTATACATATTCCCTATTCACTTTTTCCTCGGTTTGAAGATTTCGTAGATCCGGCGCTACCTAAAATCTACGAGTACTTAAACCACGCGGCCCGCGGGATCTTTTCTGTGATGTGACGTCCTATATTGTATGTATTGCGATCCAATTTATGAAAAGTGTAAACAAAGACGCCATTTATCCGACCAAAGACATTCAATGATGTGAAAACCTAGAACCTATTGCAAAATAATTAATCTGTTTAGTAAATCGATTAATTTAATAATTGAACGGATCAAAGTATTTTTGCCTATTTAATTATTTACAATACTTGATTTAATTCCAAAGACTGTTTATTTAATTATAAAAGCAGTAACTATTTTTGATTTTAAGGTAAGTAAAAAATAAACGCTTATTTAAAAATGTAAAATTTTCCACCATCTCTACACTAGTCTATGCTACTATAGATTATACCCATCTTTCATTCAAGAAATAGCGTCAGATTTTGACGAAGATTTTTCGAATGAAAATTAAATATTGAAATCGAGTGAATTTTGGTGAAAAAAGTGATTAGACGTCTAGTTAAAAGACACTAATTATAGATAAATGTGTTATTGATTCGATCCAGTGTGTGTTTATACAAGGATTTTGATGAAATCAATTTGTTCACACTTCTTATAAATTGGATAGACATAAACCATACTGTAGGCTCGATTTTTTTTCACTGGATACGGTTTATACAGGATTACTCGTAAAAAAAAACATCACTAAAGCAACAGCATTTTTATTAACAAAAAATATATAAATTGTGTTTCATACATAATCTTACACGTACAATATCGATGCAGTTGTAGACATGTAGGACATTCAGCAAAAGCCCACATAAAGCTTAACACTAATATTGCAACATTGGTATCACTTGCATTTTAGAAAAATTCTAATAAGTAATAATTTTTATTAAATATTTTTCTAAATCATAAAAAATACTATAAGTTATTTTGGTTAAGTACCCAAAGTTCCATTATACATTTAAAGCCGATATAATTTCAAATCGTTTTGGTCTACAAGTATAAAATTTAATTTAAGAAATAAGTAAGTACTTAAGTATGTAGGTAAGTATTTCACTTATATTTTTCGATTTTAAGTTAGCTGCAAAACCTAATTAAGTACTTACGAAACAGAATTCATAATTCGCACTTACTTTAAATATTTCTATAATGTAGTAAAATTGGATATAAAAGGCTATTAAAATAACAAAATAAAAAGTAAAAATAATATTTACATCTCGATATAAATTTATAAAAAAAAATATGATAACTTACAAATATTTTCTAAAAACGAAAAGTTTTGTAATTAAGTTGTTCTTGACTTCTTCAATTTTGCGCGACAAATAGGAAAAAATTTAATCAAAATTCTCCTTAAAAAGAATTTGGATTAAATTTAGAAAGTTTACTCTATGGAAACTTAAAAAAATGACGTCTCTCTTAGTATACAATGCTTTTTCTATGGCATTTATTTGAGATAGCCACTACATGAATAATTTCTTAACATACAATCCTATCATCCGAAGAAACTTACTTTGTTTTACAATTTTGAAACTAACTCCAATGTAGCAATATCCGAAATTAAAAGTTATATTTTCTCTATTTATTTTCTTCCACGTTTTATTTTAAGACTATTGTTTGCTATCCTTGTCTGCCGACTTTTCCAACCTTCTATAATTTAGAAAGTTACCTAGACTAATGCTCTGTATAATTTCCTTTTTTTGAGCAACATTGAAATTATCGCATAGGCTTACGCAATACATCCACTTATTCATAAAATTTTTTTTTTTTACTAACATGTGTTGAACGAGCGTTTATAAATTTGGAGGGGGGGAGCGGCTCTAGATTCCGAGTGTGGATAACGAGCATAGTCTCAAACCAAAGGCAGATTAGGACTTTAATTATAACCTAACTATATCTATTCAAGTAAGTTCAATTTGCTGTTTGTCTTACGTAGTTGCGCTCGCCATGGTATAATTTTTGCGTCCACTTCGTCTTCTTCATGTTTCCCGTTTGTATGTCCTGCAAAAATATGGAATAATTGGATAAAACATAAAAATAATTTGAACAGAAATCGATAAGAGGTCAGGAAGTTACTGTTTGAATTTGTTGTATTGGGGTTGTTTCAAGATTTATTTTGTTCTAACTTTTGATCAATTAAAAACCCAATTAAACTTATTTAAGCAGCAAGCTTAAAACTTAAAGCAGTTACTTTTTTTTAGTAATTAAATTCGCTGCTATATAGATTTGCTGGAATGCGAAGATTTTCGAGCTATTAATTGGTTAAAGTTCAGCTGCATTTATGTAAATATAAGCTTTAAGCTATAGGTAACTAATGTGATACTTCGCGGCTATATTTTTCATTTGCTGAGGAAAGGCCAACTAAGCACGTACTTTTGAATAAAATAAAATATGCACTAAATACAAGGTGAAAGCTTAACTGATACTAAAATACTGACAGTTTGAAGTACATAAATATATGAAACATTTCGGGTGGTTGTATAATTTAAGCAAGGCCTATATCCAGCAGTGTATGATAGAAATGTTTTCTGATTCATGGTTCTTAATGAAACTTAAGGCGAATTATATTGGCTGAGAAAATTTAAAAAAAGTTTTTTTTGTTTGTTTCGTAATGTTCTCTATGATTTGGATGAAAAAAAGACTATTATGTTCCTTTTTCTGTAGTAAATTGGTAACACATATAAGTTAAAGTACAAAAGAGTTTAATTCTTGTTTGTTTTTTTAATTTTCTCAACCTTGTTAGTAAAGCCTTATCCGAAGCTCACCATTACAATGCTCAGTGGTCAGTTTGGCTTCCGACGGCGCGCGCATAGGTTGCGCAGGAGTGTCATAGCAGAGCGATATGTTGTCTATAGACACGGCGCGCTGCGTACCGCTCGGGTACGCTCGCCACTCGCCGTTCGTTATCCCATTTGGTTCCTCCACTTTCGGGGTATATAGGGTTTGCCTGTAAGGTTAAAGAGTACCTAATTATTTTTCGTGAAAAGTTTACACTTATACCAGAAGAGAAATCTGTTCCATATGAGAAGGATTAATATTTTGGACCTTGCTTTTGACTGCGATAAAGTAGGAAAATATTGTTTTTAAGGCCAGAAAGTTTTATTCGGACAAGAAAGAATTACACTACTCCAGTATGGAGTTTTAGAAATAATATAGCGATTAAAAATATGATTCTTATTCTCTTTCTTATTAATTTGGTCAGAGAGATATACACAGTTCAACATTAAACTGAAGGTGCATGATTCAAAACTCGCGAAAAACGGTGTTTTTGGATTAATTTAGCCCAATGGGATATTTTCGATGATGAAATTGATGAAGAACCAACACCAGCAACTGATAAATCTCGAACATGCAACTTAGAAGGTTTCGCTGCTGGTTGCTAAGGTCCTCAATGACATATCAAAGATGTATCTGTTAACCCTTAAATTGGCAGTGTGCCACACGAGTCCCATCATTCAAGACTATCTTTTTGTATTTTTATTTAATGTAGAATTTTTTGGCCTATATTGTAACGATGAGGTTTGAATCATGAACTTTTTAAAATTTTGTCAATTTAAGGTTTGAGGTATTTGTTCTTCGTCATCATTTCGTCTCACTATGCTTACCTCAGCCGATTCTCTGCCTCCTCCCTCCTCGCGAGCAGCTGTCTCTTCCACGCAGGCACGGCGGCCGCTCGTCTTCTCTCCGCCTCTCCCGCCAGTTCCCTCTCTAGGTCCCTCCTGGCCTTCTCAGCAGCTCTTCGCGCCAACATCTGCCGCTTCCAAGCTGGTATGACGTTCCCTGCTGCATCACGCTCTGGGACCTGCGGACAACCCTGCGTCGACCAGCCGCACTTTGATTGATTGTTTCATATAGGGCTGATTCAATTTTTAAAAAGCTGGAAGCGTTAGGTAATAAGCGACGGATTACGAGTCAAAGGTTTTTAATAGTCACGGGAAAGCTTGTGTTATTATAATACAGTGGTATTGAATCAACCCTAGTTTGAGAGATTTTGGAATGGATTGTCAATACAAATTGGATGAAAGTAAAGTCGAGGTGATATTTACATTCGGAATATTTACAAAGAAATGCTAACTTAATGTAAAGTGAAAAGAAGTATAACGCGAAAAAGAAAAATGCTAGTTTACATAAGTATTTTATGGTTTATATCAATCCAATTTATGAAAAGTGTGAAGACGCCATTTACCCGACCATAGACATTTAGTGATGTGAAAACCTAGAACCTCGTGCAAAATCATTATTGATTGAAAAGACCAAAGTATTTTTGTCTATTTTATTATTTACAATACTTGATTTAATTCCAAAGACTGTTTATTCAATTATAAAAGCAGTAACAATTTTTAATTTTAACGTAAGTAAATAAAATCGCTTTTAATACGAGCATTAATCTATTTTTTAAATGTCAAATGTTCCACCATCTCTACGCTAAGTAGTCTATGCTACTACAGATTATACCCATGTTTCATTCAAGAAGTAACGTCAGATTTTGACGAAGATTTTTCAAATGAAAATGAAATATTGAAATCAAGTGAATTTTGGTGAAAAAATTGATCATACGTCTAGTTAAAAGACACGAATTATAGATGAATGTGTTATTGATGCGATGCACTGGATGTTTATACAAGAATTTTGATAAAATCGGTTTGTTTACACTTTATATAAATTGGATTGATATAAACCATAATGCGGTATTTGACAGCACCAATCAAGTGACATAATTTTGATGAGCTATTAAAACGCGATATTTGTATGGAAATTCTAAGCTGTGATTCTCTTAGGATTGCCAAGTTAATTATTTATCTTATTTAATTTTAATTGAAAGCAACTAATTTCGATTCTTAATATAGTATATTTTTAAATGATTCTGTTTAGTTACAGAGATAATCTACCTCAAAAACAATACTCCGTTTTAACAGAAACTAAGACAGTCGTCGAACATGCGCGTATCACATGTCAGTTCATAGAGACCATTTATGTTATGACACTTCTAACACGCAGTGGAGCGCATTTTCTCTAAGCAACCCGGAGAGTGAAAGAAGCGAAAATTAGGTAGGTACCTATGTTTTTAACCCCCGACGCAAAAAGTGTTATAAGTTTGACCGCTATGTGTGTCTGTATGTCTGTCTGTCTGTGGTACCGTAGCTCGTTTTATCAAAATCGGTTCAGCCGTTTTTGAGATATTGAACTTTGAAGTGACAAAGTCGGGGGTTTTGCAACTTTGTTGGTTAGGTTATCAGATGCTATAATTGGCAATGGCAGTGCAGCATGCAGTGGTGGGCAAACTTTCTTCATAGGGGGCCAGAAAGTTACAGATATTTTAGAGGAGGGCCAGGATTGCACCGTTCTGTTTTATACTTATTTATGTTTTCAAATAATCAAATTATATTATGGTCGCGGGCCATATAGGTAGGTACTATTCATTCGAAGGAACGTCGGCGGGCCGGATTAAACCACTTCGCGGGTCGGAGTTGGCCCGCGGGCCGTACTTTGCCCATCACTGTAGCTACACCTTACAATTAGTCTACGTAAGCTTTGGCATGCACATAATGTACAAAATTTAGGCAATTAGGTGGCAGTCCCGTTGTTAGTGCGCCATTGCAAGACGCTTAAGTCTTTGGTGATAAGTCCACCAGGTTAGGTACCTACCTACACTAAGATAAATGCAACAATATCGTGCACAAAGGATAGTTTTTCCCGTTATGGTCACGGTCAGCGAGCAGAGATCGCGTGTGATGCAACAGTAGCGGAAGTAGCGCTCCGCGGTGCTATAACGGTGCTAATTTAGCTGCTATAAGTACAGACTTTTAGGCTGCCTAATGCACACGCCATCATAAACCGAGGCGTGGCCTTATTGTCTGATATATTTGGAATCATAATGGTTTTCACCACTTCTTTCTATCATAGGGGGTAGGATGACGATAAATAAGTTTTTGTTAAAAATAACATTTTTAATATAAGCTTTAATTGCCGACTGTACTTTTAGTTGACTGTACTTGCATTGTCATCCAAACTAGATTTCAGTTCCAAATTTCAAGTCAATGCCATTAATCGTTGAAGAGTTCCGTCCTGAGAAGACGTTTCTGGCCGGACTATCAGGATGTCACTACCAGATTATTATGTTGTCACCAGATTTACATAAGTACCTATGCCAAATTCTAAAGTCAATCTGACCACTAGAAGTGGGTCAAAACTCAGTTGCAAGATTTGACCCGCACAATGCACATACATACATCATCATCATCATCCCAGCCTATATACGTCCCACTGCTGGCACAGGCCTCCTCTCAAAACAAGAGGCTTGGGCCATAGTTCCACGCGGGCCCAGTGCGGATTGGGAACTTCACACGCACCATTGAATTGCTTCGCAGGTTTGTGCAGGTTTCCTCACGATGTTTTCCTTCACCGCAAAGCTCGTGGTAAATTTCAAATGTATTATATACCTATATAATTTAAAGAACAGCTTGTTAAAAAAGATGGTGAATGCGATTGCGAGCGCCCACGCGTTAGACAATACGGTCACTGTGTACTAGGCATGCTATTGAAAATGTGTTGGCAAAACAATCGCGATCAAAATGAGAAATGTTTATGTAGACGATGCTTTGTTTAGTGCAATCAGGATTCTCGCATTCAACCAATGAAGTTCCATGCGTAATAAAACAATCATAAAGATTCTCATGGGCGTAAGCAGGTTCAATAAAAACTAATCCTATGTAAGATGGCAGGAAGTTAGGAAATACTCAGCTTAGGTAAAGATGGATGTGTTATGTAAAAGTCTAATTAGTGTTTGCGATACCATTGGAAAGTTGTTATTACGGTAAAAGTGAGCTGAGTAATGGAAAACGGTAGAAATCAGTCGCGTATCGATACTTGAACATTTTACGATACTTCAAGTCGAGACAACTTATATAGGTACTTATATACGAGTAGGGTGCTTGAGACGTGTTTGTTTTTGGGAAATTTTAAGTGAGTTTGCAAGAGTTTAATGTATGTACATTGCGTAAGCGGATTAAAATTAAATGTTCTCTATCTTGAAAATACGTAATGTACCGAACGAACGGCAACATTCCCCATCATTATCATAATGCCGGACACGGAGGCCCCTTGGCAATGCCTTTGTGGGAACTTTATGGTAGCTTTGGAAAGTCTACAGTTTAAAAGAAGAATAAAGAATCTATATAAATAATTCACCATTGAACCTAAGCGAACTGAGAACTTTCCTTATTCATAAAAAAGGTTAAAATGAGATAGATATGGAAAAGTTATTTAGCAACTTCAAATCCTAACGCACTTATTGTATGAAATAAGCAAACGCGTAAACTTATGTTTAAAATAGGTAAGTGCCTATAATTAGAATATTGCGACTGTTTGATTGACTGATAAACAACGCAGATCCTAAACCACTGGCGCTAGAGACTTGATTTAGGTGCACTAATTAGGGAGTTTCCAAAAATTCCACGTCTAAAACAGCTAGCCAATTTTTTATTCGTCTATAGAAGCGAAACAGCGATATATGCTAGGTAGTTTCTTATATTGCAAATGGCAATAGTAAAGACAAATGTCCACGTGACAGTTGAAGACAAACGAAAGTTAAACAAACAGAAACATAAAAAGCCTTTATGGATAATGGCGGTAAAGTTTATGTAAAGTAAACCCGAGATGTAATAAGAAAGGGAAATCATAGCTGTCGCTGTTAATTTGTTTAGTAGGAAAGTACGTACAGCTTTATTATGATCTATAATTCAACGATTAGATAGCTGCCGCGCCGAGTGAAGCGACCGGTTAACCATAATAATTATGTAATGTACAGCATTAGTCTAGATTTATTACGTTACCGAAACTTTTTGATTAGTTCCTGCCAGGGCGTCTAATAAGAATTATGGATGCTAAAATAATTATACCCTACTCAGGTCTTTGCAAGCGTAATTACGATTGTGAACACGAAAAAGTAATTGTGCATCACTAATCACAATTTCTTGATAGGTTTTCATAATATTTATCGATAAGACTCTGGTAGGCGAAAGCTGGCCACGAGAAACCGCTGCAAATTAAAAAAAATGAGGCTGACAACACTTACTGTAACACTGATTAAACGATGTTGATACTTAGAAATTATTTAAATTTTCCAGACATTAAATTATACTCGGGACTCTTCAAGCTGCATCAAAATTCATGTAGTAATGTGTGAAAGTTGATGATGCACTTTAGGAGTCCCTTGGTAAATTGTATGACCTTTGTCAGTGCCCATTTACGTACAGTCCAGACGCATCCAATTTTGGACGATTTTGACCAGATTGGCATTGAATATATCTTCGAACATTTTAATTCTAAGTAACATAATCTTATAACATTTTGCATTTTGAGGATGGTAGGAGGTTGAATTAAACAAAAAATAAATTATTTATTTCTTATAGCAGAAGTATCAAAATTATCTAAGCGGGGCTAGATTGACAATATGACAATTTCGACAGTCTCAAAAATGATACCAGATTAAAGTTTCGTAAAAAATGCGTGGTCAGTGTAAGTACCTACCTAGTTTTATTCTGATCAGACAGATCCCTACTCGTAAATCGGCAAAATGGTCTTTGCAAACCTGTACTGTTTTTGAAATAAGTAGATACTTATACTTTAGGTTTAGACGAGAAAAAAAATCATCCCCACTAAGGCTCCGTCTCTACCAGAGATGTACGAGGATGGGTAACGCGTGTGTGGAATTTGTTTTTCATGAACCAATAGAAACGCTTCATTTACTTCACTTCGCTCCGCTCAGCTGTTTCCACCAGAGATGTGCTGTGTAAGGATAGGTAAATGAAACTTTTCTATTGGTCCATGAACAACACATTCCTCGCAACACATCCTCGCACATCTTTGGTGGATACGCTGCCTTAACGTGTAACCTGCATTTTTTTTAAATTTCATTTCTCCACTTTATCAACGTGGATAATATGTAGTATGTATGTATACCCATGCAAAATTACGACTTTCTATTAGGTACTAGTAATTTCTAAGCTAAGTCGCAAACGGACGCTCGGACATAGCGAAACTAAAAAGGTTCTTTGTATCAGTATTGTTTTAGTGCTAGTTTTAGTCTTATCTACTTTATTAGTGGAAGGTGGTGGTACTTATGGAGCCAAAATAAATCTCTCTTTCTTTCTTTCTTTCTATCACTACGGAACCCTAACCAGACCTACCGAAGGTTCGGTTTGCAAATCGTTTCTTGGTCTTTCTTTCTGAGATTCAATAACCCTTAAAATAGAAGCAAATGCTACTCAAATTATTTATTTCCTTCTTATATTTTTTGTGGGAAACAATATCAGACAGCTTTATTACCGCAGAAGCAGTAGTTTACTGCTTTAATCCGTTAATCCATTATTAAAAAGTTGGGATACAAAAAATATAACACACACAACACTTACAAATCCTACAATCAATAATATGTTATGCAATATTTTTGGTACACATGTATCACTACCATTAAACACGCATTAAGTTTACTTTTTACTTCGATTTCCTACTTTCGATCACGTATATTTTGAAAACGAGAGCCTTTTTTTAAATAAGGCTTTTTCCATCAGGGGACAATTTTGCCAATGTCTAAGCAGGTATGTAACGTGTATTTTGCCGTTATCCGGTAAGAAATCTTTTAAATTCAGTATTTGAGGTAATCAACGAGAGCCTTATAAAGCCTATATATACAGTGTTTTTTTATACAACTACAATTTGTGGGAAACTAAATTATTACCCGGAAACTACTACTACTAGTTACTAAGATTACTAGTTAGTAAGTTTTCTAATAAACAGACTTTCATATGTTCTACTAAAAAAAATAAGAATCTATTTTTTCTTATAAAATAACACGCAATGTATCACACATGATCATTATTTTGTTTTTAATTGAAACATCACACTTGCTGATTTGACTTCTGTCACAGATCTGCATCTATCGTGTCGAATTATTGTACTAAATACATTAAACTTAAAAATTATTGCAGTATATATGTAGCTCCACAGTTATAAAACTAATGTCTGGTTACTTTTTCTGTTTATATGTATAAAAAATATAAGCTACATGCAATACTCCTGCCGTTGTCGCGTCAGTCACATTGTCAGTGTGACTCAAATCTCGTTTTTCGAAAGTGGCGGCGAATAAAAAAGGCCTTACTCTAATTACTAATTACAAATCAACGTAATTTTATTAATTCCACATGTCCAAAGTAAATAAAAGTCGTGAACGCGGAGAGAAAGCGTGAAAATGTACAGTCAGACCGCTCGCAATAATCCATTCATTCTAGACCTAATTGATATGAGACATAAAGAAAACTTTCGCTGACTCAATGCAACAATGAAGTTATTGTTGGGAATGTTTTGGATTTTGTGATGTATTAATTAGTGATTTCGTGATTTTGATTACGTGGTTTTTTGTATAGAAATAAAGGCTTTTAGTTGCGTGTTCAGGCTGACCACAATAACAACAATAACTACTTGAAATCATATCACAAAGGAATCTCAAATACCATAGGCAAATCTTTTTTGTGTGATGTAATTGTTTTCCTACGATTAACTTATTTATGTAGTGGCTAGTAGTCGTCTAAATTTATTTATTTCAATAAATTTCACGGCAATAAAAACCAAAGCACTGTGAGACAAAGATAGAATGTTCATTCTGTACATAGAATAAACAAAAGAAATAATACAATTTACATACAATTAATAAAGTATTTAGGGGTTTTACCCCTGATTCCCCAAAGTGAAGGAGTGGCATTCCATAACTTTTTTGTAATACCCTCTTCAGCCCAGGTTCTGCCTAATGAAACTTGAGTGAGCCACACATTTGGGTTACATCATTTCGAGTACTGCGATCACTCATCCACTTCTGTTGTTGACTCTACCTATTTTCTTATTAACTGCTCTATGTTCCGTTTTGAAAATGTAATGTTCGCAATCATCTTTTTGTCAACTATAGATACATAAATAAAAAAAAACTTGAATTAAATCTAAAAAAATCTAAATCTTTTCCGTTTTTTTAAGTCTTACGTTTCATTGAGAACCCGAACAACCAAAAGGCCTATAGATAGGGTACCTACTCTCGGTTGTATTATAAACTTGAAATTTGGCATGAAGGTAGCTCTGACAGCACAACCAAAACGAAGAGTCGAAAAATTATACCTTTTATGTCTGTTTGTCTATAGGTATCAGGAACCATCTAAAATGACTCCACCCCACGGTGTACATTTTGCTTAGGGAGAGAGGGACACCGGTAAGGATATTCATGGACGCCTACAAATTTGAACGGAATCGGTGCGCGAGTCCATTTCGCGCTTGGCCGGTTTTTAACTACCTATATACTCAATGGGCCTATGTCCAACAGTGGACGTCCTGAAATGATGATACTCAATTGATCTTTAACAAGCGTGCTAATCCAGTTAATTTAAACAGAATTTGCATGAAGTTCATCACCCGCGTCATTCTATTGTCTTGCTTAGAAGCCTCCGAAACATAATTGCTATAATATTCATAAGACTGCGTAACAGTGATTATGCTAACCACTTTACAACCATAGCCGAAATGAAAGGTTGTAAACACCATGTTTTCGCATGTAATACTAATGAGGCAATGGATTGTGCAAAACATAGGTGCGCAGTAAACTGTTATTGAAGTAAAAAGTTTACGCAAACGATTTTAAAGTCACCGCAATTTCATGGTTGGACAAAATTGTTGCAAAAAGTTACGATACGCAGTGTGTTGTTCCATCTGACAATTGATTCTGCAACCAAGCGAGGTTGAGACTTTTGGTGAAAATTTGTAAATTGCGCAAAAAGGTTTTACTTAATTACACAAAACAATTAACTCTCTTATGAGGCGACAGAACATTTCATAGCTAAGCTGCTGTGCATAATAAAAAATTGGCCTGTTCTCTATTTAGCAGGGTTTCTCAAAGTGGGGTACGCGAACCCCTACGGGTTCGCTATTCGACGGTAAGGGGTTCGCGACAAGGTTTACGTGATGGTGGCTGCAAGACTGGCAAGATGATTAAAATTGGTTTTGGGAGTATTTTTGTATTTTTTATTTCAACTCCAAATTTGTTACTTATTTGTTTGTTATTTGTTGTTGTTTGTTTCAGTTTATGGCAAGACGATTCTTAGATTCTTACCTATATTTGTTACCTTTTATTAAAATAAATAATATACATTATATTATCATGATGGTTGAAATAAAAATAAACTTAGTTTCTCCAATTCCAACAGCCAGTTTTATTACTTTCTTTGGGGGGGGAGGTAGGGGTTTGCTGTCGTCTAGAAACTTTAACAGGGGTACGTGGAGCGATAAGTTTGAGAAACCCTGCTCTATAGCGTAGGGATTTCTAAAAATCCCGTTTTTAGTGCACCACTATAAGCCTCAAGGGATATGTCGGCAACATTTCAAGCCTCTAGCTTTAATGGATTTTAACTGTGCGTGTTTGTTTGTCTATATTAGTCAGTTTGACAACCAGCCAGCACGTTATTCTTTTTAGTATTAATTTATGTTTTCGATACCATCAAGCTCGTAACCAATTTCTGTAACAGATGATAAAAACGCATGCAACGAATTCCTCCTGTACAAAAAACGCAGTTTCGTCAAATAATGCGATGCATTTCACGGTTATTAGAGGCGAGAGGGGGGAAAATGGATCAGTGGGTTAGTGGAAGCGGCGCTCGGCGGAATGCATTCGCCCTCGCCGGTTCTAGCTTTAATTTCTTTATGTACAGATCAAAAGTTGGCAAAAGAGAAACGTGAGAGTGCATGTGATTTCCTGCCAGCACTTTCATTTCATCCGGCATCACTTCGCATATCAACTCGACCTTAAACGTGTGGAAGATTAAGTACTTTAAGAGTGGAAATAATGTGACACTAACCTGATCAACAAAGTTCTCCGCTGTGAATCTCTTCGTGAATTCCGTGAACGTTTCCTTATCCTGCAGGCTCTCCCGTCTCGCTCGTTCCACCTTCAATTTCTTGATCCCGGTTATGTCCTTGGACATTTTGAGTTCCTCTATGAGGTCTATTTTGGCGCTTTTGTAGTCGGCGCTGGGTAGGCATTGTAGACTGACGGAGCGAGCGGGGGGCGGAGCGGAGAGCGTTTTGGCGGCGGGCGCTCGGAGCCGGACAGCGCTGAGTTCAGCGCTGCTGATGACAGCGAGGGGTTGGCTGGCGGTGACGCTGGGCGGCGCGGGGGGCGGCGGCGGAGGGACATTGTCACTGAGCACGGGCGGCGGCGGGGGCGGCCGGGCCTCCGCCGCTGCGTCGTCCCTCTTGCACGGCGCCGTGATTGTTTTCAAGTACTCCGAGGGTTTGATGAGCCTGTCTGGCGCGTTGTGCGGGAAGGCGGGGGGCACGAACGGGAGCGCCGCCTGCTTGTTCACGAGGTTGAGACCGCGCGGCCGCTCGTCGTCTGCGGACGCGGCCGAGCCGCGGCGCGTCGCTGAAACATGCCGCTGGTTAGGGGGGGAGAGAAAGTCCGTGCGCGCACGCACCCTCCATGCAGAGCGTATCCATGCGTGTACGTACTAGCTATCGATACTATTTAAGATCAGGAGATATTTATAGGGATCGAATATATTTTATTTTTTGCGAAAATATAAAACATTAAAATAGATAGATTAAAAAAAGTCCGTAAAAAAAATTACAGCTTTGCGACGATTTTTCATACACTCAGTATGGGCGTGACAAAACCGACTCATAAAATTTTGTATGAAAAAATGGAGACATTTTTTTACGATCGGAATCAAATGTGCTCTTGATTCTGAGTAGAAAAAAACATATTTTTCCAAAATTTAAAAAAAAAAGAGAGGGTAACTTTTTTGAAAACGCCCATCTACTTTTTTAATATTTTTAAAGCCAATGAATGAGTCCATGTGTTTTTTTTATCGAGTAATGTACCGATAACATGTCGTGTTTTGAAGCATTAACTAAAGTAAACTACAACACATATTTTTATCGCAATATAAAGACGATTTAATTGCAAGTAGAAAGAAAAATTGGAAACGTCAATGAAATTAATAAGGCAAAATAAATCAATTACTTCACATTTTCATTATTACGTAATTACTGTTTACACACGTACTAACTACTAAATATATGTTAAAAAATAAGCTTTTAACACAACTAATCAAATAGAACTAGCGGATGTTTGCTAAATGAATATTGATGAGATGGCATGCTGAATGAATTCAATAAGAAATAAGAGAACGTGTCAACAATAATGCGAGTAAAAACTTAATTACAATGAGGGCTATCGCGTATGAATTCGCCACTAGAGGCGCTAGTGTAGCGTGAGGTCTCCGAAATGTCAAATCTCATAGTTTTTGGGTGAGCTACGCGGGTTTATTTATAATTAGAATAATTTTGTGAATATTTTGCAATATCTGAGATTAATTATGGCAAATATGCGTTCCGGGGCAATGAATGTCTGTGTTTTGAGACAGTTTTGTCTTTCGGAAACCTTTGTCCTCCCTTTTTTCCGAACAAAACGGGGACTATGCAACACTGTGGCATGCTCGATATTTATATGGTACGGTTTTAAGGTGAATTAAATATGATTTTAATCTAAACTTTGTTTTCACGCCCGTAATAACAGACTTTCAAAACCATACTTAAAAACCTCACGCAACAGTGCGCCATCTAGTGAGACAAAAAACTATAGCCCTCATTATAGCACTGGCCATATCATCTAACGCGCGGGCGCTCGCAATCGCATTCATCATTTCTTTCTACCCTTATCATAAACCGTGTGATAGAAGGAAATGGTGAAAGCGATTGTGATTCTGATTGCGTTAAACAACAAGGCCGTTTTGCAATTTATTGAGACTTTACGACTTTGGCGTAATATCGTATTTCCAATACGTTAACTCGAGCAAGTGGCTTTTGATTAGTAATACAATTTGCAAGTAATTATGATGAGGTGCATTTGCTTGTCAAGCTATACCAGTCTGTGTGTGGTCGATCTATATTCATTACGTTCATGTTTTCTATTGTCACAAGTTTAGAAAATGAACAAATGATTTATTGTGCTTTCATTTTATTATGGTTTTGTTATACCTACATAATCTATTAATAATAATATAGGTATAAATTGGAATCCCTATTTCCCTTGGTCACGGCATCACGCGTGAACGGTTGGACTTATGTCGCTAATTCTTTTTCTGTTGTGTTTGCTATTGTCAGGAGAAGGTTCTTATAAAACAAGATTTAGAAAATTAAAAAAAAAACTACACCGGGGGCGAAGCCTATTAATAATTAATTATAACTTTAGGTTCTTTATCGACTTGTATAATGTTTTGTCTTTGAAATTGATTTTAAAACATTTCCGTCCTTTTAAGCATACGAAAATATCTATTAGGATTTATTTAGGTAATTTTGCCTCATACCTTTAACCATATTTTTCGAGGTTCATTTGTTCATAAACCACACTGTTCAGATAACTGTACAGAAGCTACTTTTGTTTTGTAACATTTTCTAATACCTAACTTGAAGTTAATTTATTGATCCCCAAAATTTGTCGAATCGATAATCGTCAAATAAGTGTATCGGATATGATGTTGTAATCGCTGTACGAGGGCAAACTTTCCTTGGTACAGGGACCTTCGAATAACTAGACATTTGAAGTCTCTTGTCAGATAAACATACCAAACTTTCTGTCAGTTTAGTATTGTATTGCATACATTGAAAATTACATTTAATCTGTATGCAAAAAATAAAATGAATTCGTTGTCTTTTACAAAATTTGCAGAACAAAAGTAGCTCAGTTATGCGAGTAGAAATAAACATTGCATTTAAAGACCCATGGTCAGAAGCACCTTCTATAATGTGCTAGATACTATTAAACCTTCGAACACAGGAAGCTAAAAACATAAGTAAAGTAGAGCAAGAACAATTTTCGGAAAAAAAAGTTAAAATTGACAGAAAAAATAAACTAAGTACCGAAAGAAACTCATTCAGTTGCTTCACAGATTGAGAGTCTATTAGGGATGGGCCGAATATTCGTTTCATATTCGGCATTCGGAATATTCGTATTCGGCCGAATATTCGGCTAAGTCACCGAATGTTCGGCAAAGTTTTACTCAAATTTCTTACTGTATTGAGTCATGTATGAGTTGAGTGTTAAATGTGTTATTTTTACGAGGTACAGTGGGGCTTTGTGTTCTTGTTGACACTGTTGGTTTATTTCCAACTACAGCAGATAAAAAAGATGATTATTAATAAAAATCTAAATAAAAGTAAGATTTTTATAATAAAATAATATGTTAATATAATCGATCAGGTCTTTATTGTGAGAAATTTGTTTTAATCAAGAGTTAAATTAAATTACAACATTTAAAAAAAATCATATTTTTAGTTTCTATCATTAATTAAGGCGAATATTCGGTTCGGTTAAAGTTTTACCGAACGTTCGGCCGAATATTCGTATTCAGTGAAGACCATTTTCGGCCCATCTCTAGTCTATATACTTTTTTTTTTCAGATTGGGATATTACATAGCTAGTTGTTAAGTCAATTATGAAGATATTTTACAATAATCTTCACAGCATGATCTGAGCAACGTTCCGCTCGAATGGTACCTGACTTTGCACCCAAGATACAAAGTTTACGTAAAAACAAGTAATTTACCAAATAACATTGCAACAACAATAACGTAAGAAGGCCAAGTTTTTTATTTGTGTTTTAGTTTTTTGTAAAAAAAATACATTTTAAGGTTATTTTTATTCATTAAAGTTACAAAACCAATCCAAAAAGTTTAAATGTCTCTAAGCGTGACAAAACGAGATTCAAGTAAAGACAATACAAATATCATGTTAACAGAAGCTTATCAAGGCTAGGCTAGGCACAGACCTCATCTCAAGCTGAGATGATTTAGTTCCCATGCGGGCTCAGTGCGCATCGGAAATTTCACACACCTTTGAATAGCTTCGAAGCTATATCCACGACCCTCTGCTTGAAAAATCATAGCTCAAACCAATAAGTTACCACGGCTCAGGATGACGCGAGTCCGGATGAAAATGTATTAAAATAAATAAATAAAAACTTTACTGCAAACCGTAAACGACCATAACGACATATCGGATGTAACGACCAAAAAAAAGTCCCAAACCCAAACGATCGAACAAATATTTCCCTTCGATGTCGTTATGAGCGGTTTAAACTGTATTTGCAACTCTTTTTGAAACTAGCTCTAGAAATTCAAAACAGTATTAAAAGCGCGTAATTCCACCTACCACAACACTTAGCACAGACTCGAAAGCAGTTCAAAAAATTCATTTCACTTGTTTTTTGATGGCATCTTGCTAGATAAATTTAGACGACCGGCTGGCCAAGTGGTTAGAGAACCTGACTACGAAGCTTAAGGTCCCGGGTTCGATTCCCGGCCGGGGCAGATATTTGTGTGAATAACACGAATGTTTGTTCTCGGGTCTTGGATGTTTAATATGTAAAACTCGTGACTGTCGCGAATAAAGACGAAAACTCTGCCAATTAAACTGCTTTAAACGTCCCAGTCTAATTCAGATTTAAAGATCCCACCGTAAATCTATGCACCAATCTGTTTTGTCCGCAATGAGAGTTTTATAAAAGTAATAGAGAATTACAACTGTAATCAATCCTTTAACTAGTCAAACATTTCGAAAATACAAACTGAGACATGGATGCACAGAAAAACCAGAAAAAGAGACCAGCGCTGGGAATCGAACCCAGGTCCTCAGCATGCTGCGTGCTATAACCCCTGCACCACCGCTGGACAGGAGTCTACACACAAATTTCTCTTATGTACAATATCTCAGGTTGCTTTTTTCCTACTACGCTACTTAAGCAGCAGCACTAATTTGATTACTAACAATAACATTTCATTTGATTTGTAGTTATGTAGAAATAGACAAATTTTTGCTAATTCTGAGTGGTAATTTCAAATATCTACCACCCTGTGTGTTAACTCTCCCTTACACCCATAACATTGTATACCTTAGTAGTTGAATGTATCCTTGACGTAGTATGTATGCGAATTACGAACGAGTGTCTATTAGAACTTTTCTAGCAACATCTGGAAAAATAAGATAGCTACACTGGTACGGAGCTGGTATCTGGCTACTCGGTACTTAAAAAATTATATAATTTGTGGTAGGTACGGCCAATTGCCATATAAATAGTCTAATTATTTAATCTATATTTATGCTTTTTTATATGTACAAAAGAAGCGAACAAAAACCATATCTGGTTTATCTATCGCTGCGTCGCTTAATATTGGCAGGTGATAAAATATAATTATGTAGGTACATGGGTAACAGAGGCACGCACCACCAGAACATCTCATGCTCACTTAATAGCATGGAATCTGAAGCAGAGCGTCCGCCAGTTAGGTAATACGCACATTTCATTGAACAGGATTTTATTGGTCATTGGTAAAAACAATGATTTTAGTATTCTAAGCGAGCTATTATTTGTTGCTCCCGAAGCGTGACTAAACTGCTGTTCGCTGTTTGGCCACAAGGAACAGATAACATCTGTCTAGTTATGCTGCTTTCAGTTTACAGATGCTGAAAGTTGCTTTCACGGTGTGAGCAGATAAACAAGTGTTGGTTACTAGGAAATTCAAAAATAGATTTTCGTATCGTATCGTACCGTCCCTCTCACTCTGGTATTACATAACGTAAGCGTCAGTGGGACGGCAAGATACGAAGCTCGTAATTAGGGCCTGTAACATCTAAATCGATATACTTTTTGCAGCATGAACCTTAGTGTACCTAATCAGCAGATTTAAGCATGAAAGTTCTCTTTGGCACTTTTTTGACCATTTTGGAGAGAGGGAGCGAGAAACATTTATTTACACAAATTCGATACACAGAAAATGTATGAGGTAGGAGGAAAGAATAAATAAAAAGAACATCGGATAGTATAAATTTGGCCAAATTCAGCATAACCGCAACATTATGCTGCCGCAACGCTGTTTGTCAGGGGGACCCATTTAAAACTAATGTTCGATACAGCGCCATCCATAGTTCATCTGCTGAACTAGATAGCTTGCTAATTAATCAAAATGATCGATGCCCGTTGACATTCTTGAACCTCATTAGTTACAAAATAAAACACAAAATGTGGTGGCGCTAGTATCGCGCATCAATATAAATAAGGTTTTTAAGTTTGTTTGTCACTGTTCCATTGCAATCGGCTTCGGAGTAAAAAGTCTAAAAAATCAACCGGTCTCTCATTTCGGGCACCCAATTTTACAACTAAACACATAAAAACATAGGTACATTCACAGTGACGACACTTTAACACTACTAAATTAGATTTAGCTCTAAATCGTTTTTTTACGTGAATATCCATTAATGTAAGCATTAACGTCAAATTAATCAAAGCCGTAAAATATGTAAAACAGTAAGTTCCGATTTTAGCATTACTCTATCCGATAACTTCCAAAATCGTCACGAAAAGGAAAGTGAACGCCAAATTTAATTCTTCAGCCAAATGATTTACATAAATTATTTTATTGTTTTGACTGTACTTACGGTACAATCAGGCCGAGACTAACTGCCCATTAAATGCGTAGAAAGTGAACTAAGTTAATTATTCTCTCAAATTGTATTTTCTCTTCATTACTTTGCGAATACGTCAATGCATCCAGCCAAAATTAGTCGATTTTTTTATTAATGGTGGCAAATTCCGCGGTACTAGTAAGTTTCGTAATAATTCAGTTCACTTTCATTTTGTTGTAGAAATAACGTAAAACATAAAACAAAATGTATAAAATAGGTACTTATACTATACTTGAGACTTCATTTGATGTTCGTATTCATAATATCCATTTTGAGAAATCCTTTCTTGAGTAGCACAGGGTGTATAGTATATAAACAACCATAATTTAAGCTTCGATTGTATAGTTTGTTATAATAACGTTCAAATAAATCATTTTAACTAATAAAATAAATCTTTTTAAAACTGTAAAATTTTCGGGAATATTATTCTTAAGATCTTCCTACCACAAATTCCCACGCAGGCGACGAACTTACGAAGTTTGAAATTCGAATTTGTATCGTGCCGTCCCGCTCATATAAATAGTATTTAATTGAATAATGCCAAAGAGTATTATTATGAACTTAAAATTTGAATTTTGGAATACCTATCCCCTAGATTTGTAACTTCAAACACCATTGAATTTCTCCGCAAATGTGTACAAATTCTCTATGCTTTTTAACCAAAATATCATGGTTTTTTGTCATCCCGGTGTAATCCCGCGCAGACTCGAACCCATGACCATGACCATCTCCTTGTAAGACCATGTTGAACTACTAGGATTCAGCTTTATTTTCGCTTCTTTTGGTTCAATAATCTATATATATTTGGTACATAATTAGTTATAGGCACACGCAGAGGCGTAGGTATACTATTTTTTTTATTAAGAGTAGACGTAGCAAAGAGTACCTTTCATTACGTAAAAAAAATGTTAAATACAACGCAACGATGTTTATCACGTTGATCTACAACACAATTACCACGTAGAATAATAATTATTTAATGAATAGTTTACCTATATTTTATAACAAAACAAGCATTCAATAATTTATTACTTTTTACAGGAAAGCTATGAATATAAATGACGTTTTGCTTAGATAGAAAGTAGTTGTCTGGGACGTAATACTACCTATTATTTATTCTGTGATCTGGGTGTTAATAATGTTTAATTTACGATTATGAGAGTAAATCTGTCGTATCGTTTATAACTTTGTTATTACGTGTTTTATTTTACGTAAGAGAACTAACACTATTTTTGAAGCAAGAGTACGATTTTTTAAATAAGTAAACTGTCAAAATAGCATTAGAAATTGGAGAAAAATTGATGAATGATTTTATAAAAAAATTAGGTACCGTCTTGTACTATTTGTAATCTGTGGTAGGTATCATTGAAATTTACCGGGTGTGGCCTGTAATACGAGCAAATAATTAAAACATTGATCGTACTCGTCAAACTGAACAACATTAGTTCAGCGACTTTTAAAAATAATGGAATCTTTAGATTTTCCTTTTTTCATACAAATTAAATACTGCAATCAATGTACGCCATCCTAGAACACAACTGACGTCGCCTGTCACGCTACAAACATCAAGCTTTTTGCCTTACATTGCTTCTTCGAATAAACTCTAAATTAAAGTGTAATGAATATTAAAAAACTAATTATTTTTTAAATTCGCTGAACTAATGTTGTTCATTTTGAAGAGTATGATCTATGTTTTAATTATTTGCTCATATTACAGGCCATACCCGGTATACTTATTCAAAACTATAATCGAAAAAGAAAATAGTTGAATGGTAAGTAATTTTGTTTTTCGAATGGCGTTTTCCACGCATGTGTCTTTAACTCAGATCCAGCGATAATTTGCCTGTCACTGTCAACAAACTCAACAAACCTTCCTTAGCCCCATCGGCAGTTCAAGAGGCAAAAGCTTAGCTTTATGTTTGTGTGAGTGAACGTCAAATGACCACAAAAAGAAGCGATACTTTGTGTGGAATCACATAATATATCGTCACTACTTTTAAAAAAGAATCGTCAATTTTATTTAGACGACCAGATGGCCTAGTGGTTAGAGAACCTGACTATACGAAGCTTGAGGTCCCGGGTTCGATTCCCGTGTCGGGGCAGATATTTGTATGAAAAATACGAATGTTTGTTCTCGGGTCTTGGGTGTTTAATATGTATTTAAGTATGTATCTATCTATATAATTATATTTATCCGTTGCTTAGTACCCATAACACAAGCTTTGCTAAGCTTACTTTGGGACTAGGTCAATTGGTGTGAATTGTCCCGTGATATTTATTTATTTATTTTATTTATGAGTGAACTTTATGAACATTATTTCAAGGGCCACTTTTGTTAACGTATTGATTTGAGATACGAGATTTTTTCAAATTATAGTGACGATATTTACATTACATCCACATTTTATACTAGGTACGTTGGTTTTTAGAGATTTTCATTCGGGGTTTCAGGTACTAAAACAGTCAAATATTTATTTGGCCTTGTAAAATCGACAACTATCGTGAAGCCGTGGTGGCCTAGTGGTTTGACCTATCGCCTCTCAAGCAGAGGCTCGTGGGTTCAAACCCCGGCTCGCACCTCTGAGTTTTTCGAAATTCATGTGCGGAATTACATTTGATATTTACCACGAGCTTTACGGCGAAGGAAAACATCGTGAGGAAACCTGCACAAACCTGCGAAGCAATTCAATGGTGCGTATGAACTTCCCAATCCGCACTGGGCCCGCGTGGGAACTATGGCCCAAACCATCTTGTTCTGAGAGGAGGACTGTGCCCAGCAGTGGGACGTATAGGCTGGGATGGATGGATGGAAACAGAAACTGCCTCATAATTTCTCAATTCACAACGATGAATGTTCTTACACTTGCACTGACAAGGTAACTTGCTACCGTACGTATTTACGGTAGCAAGTTACGTTAGTAAGTAATGTATTACTGCCTGACCTGACGACACCCTAGAGGAGTCAAAGTAACAGCGTTGATAATAATATCATCAGTGGTGTAGCGGTATAGCACGCGGTACGGAATACCGAGGACCTGGGTTCGATTCCCAGTGATGGTCTTATTTTTCTGGTTTTTCTGTGCATGTATATTTCAGTTTGTATTTTCAATTTAGGTTTTACGGGATGACCGTAAAAGTAAAAATTTGGAATTGAAATAAAAAATACAAAAAGATTCCAAAAAAACAATCTTAATAATATATTATCCAGCTAAGAAACTCAGTCATCTAGACGGTGCAGTGCGAGGCAGACCATCCATAGCAAGCAGATCGGACTCGATACATAGTCTGGGAGGCTACTACGAAATTTGAAAATCGAGGTTCGTATCGAACCGTCCCTCTCACTCTCGTATTAAATACTATTAGCGCCAGCGGAACGGCAAGATACCAAGTTCGAATTTTGCACTTCGTATTACAGAGCCTGTTTAATTCTGCGTTAAACTGCGTAGATACGCTTCCACAGCGTCTATCCCTTGATCAAGGTAGAGCGAGATTGTCTACACCGCTTCCGCGCCTTCCAAAAGGCGTCATCATAATTTTATTTGCACTGGAAACTGGTGACCCTTGCCATTTATACCTTAACAAGTTTAAAGACACTCGGTAGACTCTTGTTGCAGTCAGCACCTGCACCTGCACCTGCGACAGGGTTGTGACAAGTTTTTTTTTTATTCGACTGGATGGAAAACGAGCAAGTGGGTCTCCTGGTGGTAAGAGATTGCAGATGCGTTGCCAACCTAGAGGCCTAAGATGGGATACCTCAAGTGCCAGTAATTTCACCGGCTGTCTTACTCTCCACGTCGAAACACAACAGTGCAAGGTCACATGGTCCTACCACCTGCAAAAAGTGTTATATTTATAGGTATACGAACTTGAAAAGGTAAAGCGCCTAGAGTGACAGCTCCTCTTGCTTTACCCCAGGGCCGGCGCTGTTGCCACTGTATTACTTCCTGCCCTGAATAATATACGACGACCGGATGGCCAAGTGGTTAGAGAACCTGACTACGAAGCTTGAGGTTCTGGGTTCAATTCCCGGCCGGGGCAGATATTTGTATGAATAATACGAATGTTTGTTCTCGGATCTTGGATGATCAATTTGTATTTAAGTATGTATTTATCTTCATAAGTATGTTTATCCGTTGCCTAGTATCCATATTACAAGCTTTGCTTAGTTTGGGACTAGGTCAATTGGTGTGAAGTGTCCCATGATATTATTTATTTATTATATAAGCTTGTTACTCCGGTTCGCTTAGTCCATTTCCTCCGTTTCTACTCATTACCTTTTTAAGTAAAAAGCGGGCATCAGTCTGTTAATAATCTTACCTCTTAACGACCTATATAGAATCTAGGTTCTAAGATGAGTTGTCGACCGTACGAGTTCCTTGTACAAGTACCTATATGGCTGAACGTGTTTGTCATGAACCAATAGAAACGTTTCATTTTTCTATCCTCGCACAGCGCATCTATTTAGTGGAAATAGGTCATCAGAGCGAGGATAGGTAAATGTAGGGTTTCTATTGGTTCATGACAAACACATTCCTCGCAACGCATACTCGGCTCCTCGCACATATCTGGTAGAAACGTAGCCTTAGATGGAGTTTATTTGAGGATCTTTAATCATCGTATTGTTTGCGTAGCAGTTTTTTTGCTCGTCCAGTTGCGTCTTATATGTTTGGCATCTTATAGTCTCCGAAAGACACTGAAACCTGTACAACAACATCATCAACAGTTTAAACACTTACCCAGCCTTCCTCTCAACTCCGAGGGTCTCAGCGCCGGTTCCTCCAGCACTTGCGGAGGGGGCCGGGGGCGCGGGGGCGGCGGGGGAGGCGGCGGCGCCTCGTCTCCGGAACTGCCGCCTGATGAGACCCCGGAAGAGGCCGAGGCTTGCACCACGGTGGTCTCTTCTGTCACGGAGGCTCGGCGGCTGCCAGCGGCCGAGGAAAGCCGGCTGGCCTGGTGGAGTCGTACCATTAGATTTTGTCGGTATACTTAAAATACTATGGTTCAGCATAACTACATACAGCACCTGGGACTTATCACGCTACCGAAAAAACGAGGTAATAATTACTCGATGTTTCAGCCACATTACAGTGGCCATGGTCACAAGTAGACAAGTCCCGAGTATCTACTACAGTAATATTTTTTTATGGAATAGGGGGCAAACGAGCAAACGGATCGCCTGATGGTAAGCGATGAGTCACAAGTGCGTTGCCGGCCTTTTAGGTAAGAGTAGGTATGCTCTTTAGTACCTAGTAGTTACGTTATGAGTGAAATTTAAAAGATTGGTTCGGCATTTCATAGATGACTTCATATTTTGTTCCATTTTGATGGGATATGTTACACGACATGTCGAGTGTTATTCATAAACCCTAAGGCATCGTCCTAATAGAACGCGAATGCGCGATCATCGTAGGTTCGCGAGAATTTTACTCATACGAACGCGCGATCAAACATATTGAACTCGAATAGGTGTCCTAACTGACAATCGTGCGAACGTGCCAAATTCAAATTCAAAATTCAAATGATTTATTCAGTAAATAGGCCGCAATGGGCACTTTTACACGTCATTTTTTAAACTACCAGCGCTTTCGGAAAGACCATCATTGCCAAGAAGAATGCGCCGCAAGAAACTCGGCAGAAAGTCATTTTTTCATAATAAGTACTTAATATAATTACAAATAAAATACTTAAAAACTATATTATACAATTAAGGAAAAAAAAACAAAAAATAATAATACTTAATAAAAATACAGGGATGTATGGGGTCCCTTAGTTACAATACTAAACACTAACTATATCTAAACTATATCTACGTTCAGTGGAAGTGTAGAATGCTTCCACCGTCGTACAATACGATATTTGACTATTTTGTATATGTTTTATAAATTAAAAATTCACAATGCTTGTTATCGAATAGAGAAACAATTTTTAAGCTACCTTTACAAATAACAAAGTTATAATAGTTTGAAATTCAAGATTAGACAGAGAAAGACATACTGGCATGTGACGTCACTCGCTAGTACCTACCGCCATATTTGCTGCATAGAGAAAAGCGTTTGAGAAAGAGACAGGTATACAGATTTTTCAAAAAATCACTATAAATCCAATTTTCAACCGATTTAAATTTTCTCTCGCTAAACACTATATCTATATTTTCAAAATAATATTAAGATATGGCAAATTAAGGAGTTGTCAAATACTTATGGAATATATGTATGCACCTTTATGTCTTTGTGGGTGACATGACTGTATACTTACGAAGTTCTGGGCCTTGTGCGTAAGCGCAGCCAGTTTGGTAGCGATGGTGGACTTGACGTGCGCTTCTGGTGCTGGTGATACTTCCTCGTACGCCTTGCTTATGCTGTTCGACAGAAACTTGTGTTAAGTATGCTATCGGTCGGACAGCCAATCGGTTAGAGAACCTAACTATGAAAGAAACAAAGAAAGTAAGGTTAATTTGGGCTCCATAAGTACCACCTAAAACTAAGACTAGAACTAGCACTAAAACTATGTTACTATGAAGCTTAAGGTCTCGGGTTCGATCCCTGGTCTGGCCAGATATTTGTATGATTAATATTAGTTTTTGCTCTCGGGTCTTGGACGTCTTATTACGTATTTAAGTATGTATTTATATGTATCAGTTGTCTAGTACCCATAGTACAAGCATTGCTTAGTTTGAGACTAGGTTAAATTGGTGTCAATTGTCCAATTATATTGATTGATTGATAATCTTTCAACGGAGGACAGAGTAAGGTTAGGTACTGAAGCAAGCAGCAACAAATAATTTTAAAAAATATATATGATAAAAAAATTAGAGCAGGGTTCCAATCAACCAATATAAAACCCTACACGTGACATTTTGCTTAGAAACAGGGAATTTCAAAATGTCTTAAATCCATAGTGCTAATTCTGAAAAATTTGATAAACTGTCAAAGTTAAACCGGGTTTAAAGATGAGAAATACTTTGCAGATTGATAGTTAACTTACTTGTCAGTGCTGTCTTTAGGGGTATAGTCGACGACGAGCGCAGCGCTGCCGGGGCGGCTGTGGCTGCCAGAGTCACGGGAACTGCTCCTGTGGCAAACAATATTTGGCATCAAACCAATCAATCAAATTCTTCTACTGTCCGTTTTTCCAGAAATTTCCAGCCTCGCACAGCAAAACTCTGGAATGAATTGTCGCCTGCGGTATTCCCGGATCGATATGACCTTCAAACCTTCAAGAAAAGAGCGTACTCCTACCTAAAAGGCCGGCAACGCACTTGTGACTCTTCTGGTGTTGCAGGTGTCCATGGGCGAAGGTAATCGCTTACCATAAGGCGATCCGTTTGTTCGTTTGCCTCCTATTCCATATATGCAATGCAATGCTGCTTACAGAAGAACATAATTCTAAATTCTAAATTGTTGATTGTCTTTTGTTCTTTCCTGCCATTCGCTGTGCTATTTGAGAAGACTTAACTTAAGAGCGTTTAAATACCTGCTGAGCTGGTAACGTTGCATTTTTGTTAGTTTTTCCTCGATTATTCCATAAAAATTTAATGTAAATTAAAAATGTTGTCTACTCCAATAATTATTCGTTATAGACTTTTATTTTCTTTAAAACCCGCTAATAAACATTAATTCGTTTTTAAAGAATATAAAAGTCTATCACGAATAATTATTGGAGTAGACACATTAACTTATATAATATTCTATCAGGCAACATTTTTAATTTTCATTCAATTAACTTTGTAGTTAACAATTAACTAACAAAAATGCAACGTTGCCAGCTCAGCAGGTATAAACGCACTTAATATTGGTTTCCTTTGCAAATTAAAAAAATATACTCGTATATGCACCTCCCGCACGTCCCGCACGCCACGCCTGTCGCGTGTTATTGTAAATGCTTGGCTCTCGTTTTACAGTTCGACAAAAAAAAAACCGGCGAATGATCGATGTTCTGTTACAAGTGAATACTCAAGCGCATCAGCACCTTCAAAGCCCGGTTTAGATCTGCAACTACTACATTGCGAGTCCGTAAAGCCCACGAGTTTGTAGTGGTGAATCGAGTAATGCAACTTGCATGATTTTTCTTGCAAACCTGATGAGATATTTGAACAATAAATAAATGTTCTGTGGTCTGAGCAGACTTACCTCCTCCTCTGGTGGTCCTGTTTGGGCATATAGATGTCTTCGTAGTGGTGGTCGCGGCGGGTGGCCTCGGCGCCACTGTCGCTGTCGGACTGCTCTGGCACAGTCGTCGCCTCCGACCCGTGGACCTCAGCTTTCACTGGAGACAGATGTTTAGTGATGAATAAAGCATGGTGGCCTAGTAGTTTCACCTATGGCCTCTCAAACAGAGGATCGTGGGTTCAAACGCAGGTGCGCTGAGTTTTTCGAAATTTACGTGCGAAATTGCTCTCGAAAATCACGAGATTTACGGTTAAGTGTTCCTTTAAAGTTTGCTAAAAGCTTATGGTAAATTTCAACTGTAATTTTGAACCTATTACATCGTGGTATTTATTTAAGTTGCATGAAGTACACGTACACAATTCCTAGGCATATCGTGACATGTCGTTCAAAACCCACCGTTTAGTGATTAGCCTAGTGACGTTTAGGCAAATCATGAAATTCCTAGGCATATCATGAAACGCCGCCATATCGGTCCTGGCACTTCGCAGGCCGCTGCGCTGCCGCGGCACACTCGCTTCGCTCGCTCGGCTCGTGCGTTGAGGTCACAATTCATACTAACAACTCCTCGCTTCGCTCGTCGTACCGAAATTTTACTTTTTTTCGGCATATCACGTTGTGCCCGGTATAGAGCTAGGAATATCGACGAATGCGTTGCTCTAATCGATCCGCCGTATTGTTTTTCAGGCACATCGTGATATGCCTAGCCAACATTTAGGCATATGTATCGTGAAATGGCGCCATTTCACGATATGCCTAGGAATTTCGTGATCTGGCGGATTTTACGATCGGCCGCCGACATAGACAATCTCGCTCTACTTTGATCAAGGGCTAGAGCCGACGCTGACACGACACTTACATAGGTAGTTATAAAATTAGTCGGAAGTAAATAGGACAAAAAGCCTTGGTGGCCTAGTGGTTTGACCTATCGCCTCTCAAGCAGAGGGTCGTGGGTTCAAACCCCGGCTCGCACCTCTGAGTTTTTCGAAATTCATGTGCGGAATTACATTTGAAATTTACCACGAGCTTTGCGGTGAAGGAAAATATCGTGAGGAAACCTGCACAAACCTGCGAAGCAATTCAATGGTGCGTGTGAAGTTCCCAATCCGCACTGGGCCCGCGTGGGAACTATGGCCCAAGCCCTCTTGTTCTGAGAGGAGGCCTGTGCCCAACAGTGGGACGTATATAGGCTGGGATAATGATGATGTGGTCGGAAGTAAATAGGACAATAGGATGACAATGCCATTTTTAGGGTTCCGTAGCCAGAATGGCAAAAACAGAACCCTTAAAGTTTCGCAATGTCTGTCTGTCTATCTGTCTGTTTGTCCATCCGTCCGTCAGCGGCTTTGCTCAGAGATTATCAGTGCTTGAAAATGTAATTTTGTACGGATATAATGTGGCAACTATGCCGACCAACAAATGGTATGAAAAACAATAAAAAAAAATTTTTTTAGGGCAACTACCCTACGGGACTTTACGTCTATACGTAAAGTGGGGCTGATTATTTTTTCTCGTCTAATCCTATAGCATAATCATTGGGGGTTGTGAAGAATATTTATATATATTTCGTTTTTTACCGTACCTGTTATGACAGGAGCCTCCTGCCCCTCAGCCGGCACCCGGGGCCCGGGCGAGCGCGTGTGGAACAAGTCGCGCACGCGCTGGTACAACGCGGCGGGCGCGTTGGACGTCGGCGTTGCGTTGTGTAGGTACCAACCGCTCGCGTTGCTGGCGTCCGCGTCGGATGCGGAACAAGCTGGGGAGACACGGTACGATGAAGACATTTTTGTCAAATGTGACGTGTCACAAGATCTACGCTGCTTCTTGTTTTTTTTATACCAGGCCAGTCTTGGTATCTTGTGATTTGTTAAAATCGGAACATGTATATTTTATTATACTTATTACCTTTGTTGGTGTTTATTGTCAAATAAGTTAATGATAGGCTAGGGTCTTAAATATATTTACCCCCTGCTTCACCATCCATGGATTAAATTTATCCGTCAAATAAAATTAATCAATGGGTGGTGAAACAGCCCCTTAGTCTGTCAATTAGATTATCAACAAATATTTTACCTGTATTTTTTGTTTTGTCAATCAAACAATAAAATATGAAGATATAGCCAGTTATAGTTTTGTTTGATGTCACTCCGTACGACACTTTTTAGCACGGCGTGACGTCACGCCCCCCCCCCTGCCCCATCTTTTGACGCGCTTCATCTTTGTAATTTTTTGTTTGATTGACAAAAGAAAAAATACGTGACCAATATTTTCTGCTGACAGACTAACATAGAATAATATTTTTTTTTCAGGAAAAATATATGTTTGTCTGTCTGTGGCATCGTAGCTGTCAAATAGATGATTCGATTTCGATGCGATTTTTTTTACGTGAAAGCGAGTTTTTTTGTGGTTCTTAGCTGTTTAATTAAAATTGGATTAGCCGTGTTTGAGCCTGTTGAACTCTGAAATGACTATAAACTTTTTTAAGTTGGTTAGGTTACTTTTTCGATTATTTTCTACACTGAAACTAAAATTAACTATCTCAAACCACACACCAAAACTCTCATACACCAGAGACCGCTGCTCCACTGTCCAAGCCTGCCACATCGTATTGCCAACAACACTCATATTTCCAGGAAATCAGGAAATAAAAGCGCAAACATAAAACTGTACTACTGTATTACACTGTAACACGTCCGCTCACCACCACTACAGGAAAACTAATGCCCATTGATGTGCAAAAAACTAAAGCCCCTCACTTCCTACCAACCCACCTGATTCAACTTCATCAGCACTAATCGACAATTCAAGCTAACCTCTCGCTTCAACTCATTAAGAGTGAAAAGGATCAACGTGACTGAATCGATTGGCTTTTAATTGAATACTTCCGTCGTATTCGCTCGCCCTATTAGATGCGCTTGCGATTTTTCACGCCGTCAATCATAGTGTTGCGATATTGAAACGGATTATGTTTGGAAGACAGGGCGTTATGTGGATCGTTGCAAAATTTGTTTTTGTGTAGGAAATGTAAGGTATAGGCAAGCGTATCAAATAGGAAAACGTTGAAAATTATGACATTACCTCAAATTACGTATCCATTAACGTTAAACAATAATTTCCTATATTTTACTGCAGGTACTTAGTTGCACAGTATATAAAAGGAACTATGTCTGTATGTCTACAATTGTGTTTATTTCCAAAGTAAAATACCTACTCCCTTTCTTTTTGTCCTAAGCTAGGTAAGAACTCGCAATTCCCACCGAATTGGCTATTAAACATTAAACATGACGTCAGCTATTACTACAATTAAAAAAAAAATTTTTTAGCTCCCTTCGGACGGCGTTAAACTTTCCAACCTGTATATTTACTGAGTCGTTTAATGTTTTTAACTTTTTTGATTGTCACTCATTATACGATAAAACGGGACTTATCACGCTAAACACACGAATAATATTTACCTCGACGTTTCGACCAAATTACAGTGGCCGTGGTCACGAGTAGACAAAAGTGTCGTGTAGAGTTGATCCCAATAACGACCCAAGATCACCCTTGACTATCAAGTCTAAATTATCTACCTATATTAATACAAACCTGAGCTCTCTTCTTCAGAACTGTGATGCGTGACAGTCGTGGACGTCCTCTGCATGGGATTCACGTAGAGACCATCGGCGGGGCCCGACCGGTCCGAGCTTATGGACCCTATGGGTGTGGAGGGGAGGGAGCCCCGGCGCTCCTGCACGGAACCTCTGCGCTCGCGCTCCGGCGCATGCAGGTAGAATGGGGAACGGGTGCCATTGGCGTTCACGCAGTTGGGTAGGGCGCACTGAAATAAAAGATAGGTAAAATGTAGGGGGAGCTACTGCAGGCACTGCAGCTGTTTTTGATTTGGTAAGATCCTGGTCACAGCACCATAGCGAGGCGTTGTAACGTGAAACGTCACTTTGCCGTTACGGTGTGCCACAAGATGTAGGTTATAGCGAATTATATTGTGTGTCTTTACTATAAGCCTTATGCACAGCAGACTCAGAGTTGCTCATAGCTATAGAGATATTTCCAAAAATTGAGTCGAATTGAGAGGGCTATGCTCGGGGTTTCTCTACGAAATCGAATTAGAAATGAAGGGACACGTAGGAAAACGAGGGTCAAATACATATAGTCATGCGAATTAACTCGTTGTTGACGCCATATAGCCATATAGTACGGAGAAAAGATGGCCGTTGGGGCCGAAAAGTTCTCGAATGGAGACCGCGGATTGGCAAGTGCAGCCTAGGACGTCCACAAATGAGATGCACGGATGACCTGGTTAAAGCCGCAGGCTCGCGGTAGATGCACGCCACTTCCAACCGAAGCACCTGGAGGTCTACGGGGGAGGCCTATGTCCAACAAAGTAGGTACTTTATTACATGAGTAAACAATGTGTGTAATACTTACTCGTGCATCTCCCGGCGTACATGCGCAGGAGTGGACCGCCTTGTAATTCGCGAGCTGCTTACTGTCGGCGCCCGCGGCGCCCGCTGCCACCAGTACGTTCAAACACTGGAAAACACAAACATAACCATAAACTTATGCGTATTCTTTAGGTACCCCTTATCTCAATGGTTGTTAATTGTGCTTCTTTCTTTATTTTTTAACCCCCAACGCAAAAAGAGGGGTGTTATAAGTTTGACCGCTATGCGTGTCTGTGTGTCTGTCTGTGGCACCGTAGCTCTTAAACGGGTAGACCGATTTGAATGCAGTTTTTTTATTTGAAATCAGGTTTTCTAGCGATGGTTCTTAGATGTTTCATCAAAATCACTTAAGCCGTTTTTAAAATATTGAACTTTGAAATGACAAAGTCAGAGGTTTTCCAAGTTTTCGTTGGATAGGTTATATACAAAAAGGGTTTACATAAATACATACATACAAACATACATATTGGTAATGATCCTTCATGTTTCCTGCAAAAGTATGGCGATACATTTTTATGACCCCTGTGGGCCATTTTAAATAATAGATAAAACGCAGGTTGCCACAAGGACTTAGGCTGCCCGCTGCCCTGTTTTTTAAAGTACTGGTTAACTTCACAGAAAAATATGTGGCTGTAGGTATTAAAATTGCAGCAGGCTTGTAACATTGAACTCAGCATATCCAAAGCGAATTGGACACGGTACAGATAAAGGTCGGCGTCATTGTTCCCAGGATATGCGTGCGCGCATGACACGAGCAAGGTTATTGACAGGGTTAATACTAACATTTTGTATTGAGGCAAACAAATAACCACATTGCCCAAAGATAAAGAATATTAAGAGAGAGAGACATTTGTTTATACATAGGTACTTATGGGATACACAGAAAAAAACATTAAAGGTAAATAATAAATACAATTTAACCTATATCCTCAGTCGCCTCTTAAGACATCCACGGAAGAAATGGAGAGGTGTAATTCTAACCCGACACCACACGGTTAAGGTATACCGTGGCGACAGGCTAACAACCTGTCACTATTCAAATTCAAAAATTCAAAATTCAAATGATTTATTCAGTAAATAGGCCGCAATGGGCACTTTTACAGGTCATTTTTTAAACTACCAGCGCTTTCGGAAAGACCATCATTGCCAAGAAGAATGCGCCGCAAGAAACTTGGCAGAAAGTCATTTTTTCATAATAATATAATTACAAATAAAATACTTAAAAACTATATTATACAATAAGAGAAAAAAATACAAAAATAATAATAATAAAAATACAGGGATGACCGTATTGCATTGCGTATTGTACCGTTTTTGTCAAACTTAAAACCTAAAATTGCTAAAAGTGGCTCCGAAGCGGTAACGTTTCTTGTGCTCTGCCTACCCCATTTGGGAATACAGGCGTGATGTTTGTGTGTGTAATAAATACAAATGAACATCGAATAGCATAAATTAGGCCCCACTCAGCATAATTTTGGGTTACGATCATCGTTTTCCAGTGGGACCCAAAGAATTAAAAATTAAAATAAAACAAAATTCTTTACATATTGGAATAAGCCGCAGTGCCCATTAGGAGCGAAGTTATATTTAAAGCGATATTTCGTTTGTTTTTTGTCCGTAGCATTTTATTTTTGAGCCCGCAATTTAATATAGAAACGTTCTCTATGATTAAATATCGTGACTGTAAACTCGGCCGAAATTAAATTAATTAGTCGCTCGAACGTGTGCAGACCAGCAAGGTGTGACCGGTGAAAACTGATACTTTCCAAACGTGATGTTTACTCCATTGTTTCCTTAATCTATGGAAAATGATGCTCTAAACTGCTGGTTAGTACAATCGGCTACAAAAGCTCTTGATGTTCGTATTATTTTCATAATAAGGTCTAGCGGGCGACATTGCCATGCTGTAAGCATGATAATTATGTACCTTTAATAAGTCGTCTGCCAGGTTTATTAAGTAAGATTATTATGTTAGATTATCCTCCGAAAAAAAGGGTGCTAAAAGTTTAAATGTATGCGAACGATTCATTAATTACACATAAAAATAAAAATAAACACGAATACGTAGCACAGAAAGAGGTTATCCCTGAACTATCAGCAAATCTACCAAATCTAAAAAAGTATTGTATTTTATTGTAAAACTCTTTATTGTATATAAAAACACATGAAAATATATATCTAGTTCCGAAAAGAGAATGTAAAAAGATGGGCAAACAGTAAAAATTACGTGCGGTAAAAACTCTATTTGTCTCGCAGTTTCTGATTCTGATAGAGTGATAAGTCAAAGTCAAAGTCAAAATATCTTTATTCAATTTAGGCTATAACAAGCACTTATGAATGTAAAAAAAATCTACCACCGGTTCGGAAAAACCTCTGCTGAGAAGAATCCGGCAAGAAACTCAACGAGGTATATTTTTTTTAAAACAGATTTACAATATTATTAAATGATATGTATACATCACAAGTATTTAACACAACTTTATTTTTTACAGAGTAGGTTCGCTATTTAAAGGGATCGCTAATGCGGATCGGAATTATTTCCAAATATCCCTGTCCATGATATAATCATTAACTTTATAATACGCCTTTGATATTAATGTCTTTTTGACAATATATCTGAATTTTGTATCCGTTTCATTTATAATATTTTTTGGAATTTTGAAAGAAAGAAAGAAAGAAAAGTTTATTTTGGCTCCAAAATGTACCACCTAGAACTAAGACTAGAACTAGCACTAAAACTATGTTACTAGGTGACACGGCAGGATACCAAAAAGGGTCTCCACTCAGCATGTGTTGCCGCACATTATGTGCAGTAACGCACATAATGCACATTTTATTATAAAAACGTATGCAATTTCCCAGAAAAGACTTTTTGGTTTTAGCCAGTCTGTAAGATGGAACTTTAAGTTTCCCTGTGTTTCTAGTAGCCTTTGGCTTATCGACGTTAGTGGGAAAATCACATATGTTCTTCCTAACATATATGATTATTTCAAAAACATAAAGCGACGGCAGGGTTAGGATATCTGTTTCCTTAAAAAAAGATCTTAAAGATTCACGCGTCTTCAAATTATAAATTGCTCGCATTGCTCTCTTTTGTAAGATAAAAATTGACTCAATGTCTGCAGCAGATCCCCATAAAATAAGGCCGTAATTTGGTGCATTAGTGATCGCTTGGTAAGCCAAAGTTAAAGGTACGATTCCATTACAGAATCTTATTTTGTTCGATGTGAATCGGTTAAAATGTTTGCCAGGTATGAACTGACAGTCTTTCAAGTCATGTGGACATGATAGTTACTTGAAGGATTTTCAACTTTTGATGCTGACTGTACATAAATAAATGGTGGTGAATGTATGTAAATGTTGATATTGTACGGACATTGTCGCAGTGCGAATATTTTCCTGGCACTTAGGACCTCAAAGTAAGCGTAAGATTGTCGTGACAGCACTCTTTTGTTTTTACGCAACAATTACGGAACGGGCGATCTACGCTGATGATATTGTTGTTTTTACCGTTTATTGTTATACATATGCACTTATAGTCAACATGAATGGGGTATTATGAAGTTGTTAACGCTGTAAAACTGTTTGCAGTAAACAATTGTTATTTCTTTTATACGTTTCGGTTACTTGCACGTTTGACGAAAATTTAGTTGTCGCAAATGTCTTACAATGAGATGAAATCTTAATACGTAATCAGACACATTGTACAAAATGTTACAGGTATGCGACGAAACCATTTTTCGATTTCAGTGATTGATTCACTAGTAAAATATATATGTAGGTACATAAATAGCCGCTTTAATATCACCCCCATGAGCCTGTATCCTCTATATAGTTAGGTAAGCCCGCATCTACGCCTCCATTGCGCACTTTTTTTGTATTTATTTATGTACTTACTTAGATATTTCACATTTCTACATGCTTTTAAATTAAAAACCAATTCTAGCTCCGCACTTACAGTAACTACTTACTTACTTCCTTTATCCTTTAGGAATTATGCAAAATCCGTTAATATTGGTGTTTAATTTTCCATGCAAAGTTTCTCCTTTCTAGGATCGAAAGTTTAAGCTGGCGTTATGAATCAATCTGACATATTTCTTTTCATATTTTTCTAGTAACATTTTCATGACTACTAGTGGTAATAGATGGGTTTGTGTGATTCTTGTGTGTTCTTACAGTGTGGAGG
Organism: Choristoneura fumiferana; assembly: GCF_025370935.1. Lineage (NCBI taxonomy): Eukaryota > Metazoa > Arthropoda > Insecta > Lepidoptera > Tortricidae > Choristoneura > Choristoneura fumiferana. The sequence goes on from NC_133494.1 coordinate 3,301,637, forward strand.
TGGAGGAACTACTTGAACATGCATATCTTGCATAAACTTAGCTACGAATATCATAAGGTCGCGGGTGAGCAAAAAAATTCTTTAAGTTTATCGATATGGACCTCAGCAAAGTAACGCCTGATTCAATAAATGTACGTATGTATGTAAACTCTTTATTGTAGAAAAGAAAAGAAACAAAACACAATTGACAAACTTTGAGATACTTATACAAAGGCGGACTTATCCCTGTAAGGGATCTCAACCGACTCTTGACTGGTGTCAACCTACACTTTATCATCACAATCATTTTCACTACTACCTTCTGTCACACGGTATAAGACGAGGGTAAAAAGACATCGAATACGATGGCGAGCGTCAGCACGTTAGATAAAACGGCCCCAGTTTCAGAAAAAGTGATGACGGGACTTGCGGTGATGATATAAGCCAATACTAATTTGAAACTTACATCCAAATGATGGTTCTCAGCAGCGTCGTTGATGGGGCTCTTCCCATGCCTGTCGAGATGAAGCCTGGCGCCATGCCGCAGCAGCCAGCGAACTGTCGACAAGTGTCCTCGCGAGGCGGCGAAGTGGAGCGGCGTCGCGCCGTCTCCGTCGCGCGCGTTGGGATCTACGCCGCGCTCCACGATCTAAAAAGAGACAGAGGGATGTTTGTAGCTTCGATAGATGCAAAATGAATATTTTGAGAAAAATTCTAATAGGCCTCAGAGGACTGTTTCACGTGTCTTTTTATAGTCTACCAACACAATCTCTTACAAAAACACAATTACTTTTAAATTTAACACGTGCTTTAAGAGGTGACGTAAACATTGTGAGGAAATATACAGCACCTGGAAAGAAACCAAATTGTGTGTGAAGTTGCCAATCTACACCGGGAACTGCAGCCAAGCCCTCTCATTGCTGCGAGGAGGCCTGTGCTCAGTAGTGGGACGTACATATATATAACTATATAGGCCGAGATAACAGAATAGGTAAATTAAAAAAAAAACACATAATAATATTGATACAGTCAAGCAAAATCGTCAATTTACACTTGCATTTTTCTTAAGAAGAAAGTTGCAAAACAAGTAAAATTAACGCTAAACTCGTCCTCAATTGAAGTACTTTTAGTAGTCATAAAAATTAAGTACAAAAATCGGCACGTGCGCCATTTCAATTAAAATTCAATGCAATTATCAATTCATAAAAAACTTTCTCTAGAGATTATCTTTATTGTCGAAGTGTGCACTACTAAATGAATAAATAATTATTTAATTTCACTACAAGAACTTTTAACATCAGGCTATTAAATATTTTTTTGTCATTTTTAGGCCATTATCATTTTATTGTGCACCTGTCTAATTACCGTACCGCTTTTTTTCCGCACTAGTGACACGGTAATTAGACTTGAGTGCACAGATAAATTTAAATGGTAGCCATCCTTTTTCTAGATATGCACTCAGTTTCAGTGCCGTGTCGCTTTTGCCTGGCAAAAAAGCGGTACGGTAATTAGACAGGTGCACAATAAAATGAGAATGGCCGTTTTATAACTGTATCGCTGTCTACTACCGCATTTCACTTACGCAGATTTTACATGACTGACCAATATCTTAGATAGTAAATTTCACTCAATTTAAAAATTTAAACAACCTCAGATAATTTGAACCCACGATAATTTCACCGAGGTCACCAACACAGCCAAGCGAATTAGCTCGTTGAAGTGGCAATGGGCAGCCCATATAGCACGGAGAGCAGATGGCCGTTGGGGCCGAAAAGTTCTCGAATTGAAACCGTGGATTGGCAAACGCAGCGGTGGACGTCCACTAGCGGGATGGACGGATGAGTTGGAGATAGTTGGGGAAGCCTATGTCCAATAGTGGACGTCCTACGGCTGATATGATGATGATGATGATAAAATAAGCCCAGATAATTTGACATTTCAGTCACGAGGAAACTACCTACTCAGTTTATGAACGTCAAAATAGAGAACTAAAATTCAAGAAATGAACGTTTATTTGACAAAAGTTTTCGAAAGACAAAACTGTCTCAAAACACAGACATTCATTGCCCCTTATCGCATAACTGCCATAATTAATTTCAGGTAATGCAAAATATTCAGAAAATTAAACTAATTATACATAAACCCTCGTAGCTCACCAAAAGACTTGACAAAGATTTGACATTTCGGAGACCTCACGCTACAGCGCTCTAGCGGCGAATTCATACGCGATAGCCCTCATTAGCTTAGCGCTCTCTTGTCGCAATTAGACAGGGAAGTGCCTACATATAAACCAATAACATATGTGACACAAATTTCAAACAGACTTCACGATACTAACGCCAATGAGGGCTATCGCGTATGAATTCGCCGCTAGAGGCGCTAGTGTAGCGTGAGGTCTCCGAAATGTCAAATCTCATAGTTTTTGGGTGAGCTACGCGTGTTTATTTATAATTACAATAATTTTGTGAATATCTTGCAATATCTGAAATTAATTATGGCAAATATGCGTTCCGGGGCAATGAATGTCTGTGTTTTGAGACAGTTTTGTATTTCGGAAACCTTTGTCCTGCCTTTTTTCCGAACAAAACGGGGACTATGCAACACTGTGGCATGCTCGATATTTTTATGGTACGGTTTCATGGTGTATTAAATATGATTTTAATCTAAACTTTGTTTTCACGCCCGTAATAACAGACTTTGAAAGCCATACTTAAAAACCTCACGCAACAGTGCGCCATCTAGTGAGACAAAAAACGATAGCCCTCATTAGCCTGACACAAAATCCTCCTTGGTTGTATAAATATAGTTGCTCGGTCAGATCGGTGATAGCATAATTATTGACTTAGGGGAAATGTGATGCCGTCTCCATCTATTCGAACAAAACAAATAGAGACGGCATCACACCTAACCGCCAGTTAACACTTATCAATAGATGGTGAAACAGCCCCTTAATCTTTTAAACTATTCAGGAAACTCGCAGTTACAAGACATCATTACTGAGAAAGCGATGATCTTAGCAGTTAGCAGCGGATTACCTGGAGAGTACGTATTAAAAACTTGATTTAATTCAAAAACTGTACAGTAGAAATTGCAAACTAGATTTAGCCTGGATCTCCATAAAAACAGGCTGGCGACAGTTAGACCATAAACAAACCTGTTTAACTTTCAATTAGGTTCTAAAATTGTTCCAGTTGAAATAGATGAAAGTTCTTTTTAGGGTTCCGTAGCTAAAATGGCAAAAACGGAACCCTTTTATAGTTTCGCCATGTCTGTCTATCTCTGTCTGTTCGCGGCTTTGCTCAGGGACTATCAATACTAGAAAGCTGTAATTTTGGGCGAATATAATATGTAAACTATGCCGACAAAACGGTACAATAAAAATTAAAAAATATTTTTTTTTAGAGTACCTCCCATAGACGTAGTGGGGGTGATTTTTTTATTGTGGGGGGGGTTACTTATAGTGTGGGGTATCGTTGGATAAATCTTTTAAAATCATTAGGGGGTAGCTATAATGATTTTTCGATTCAGTGATTTGTTTACAAAATATTCAACTCTAATTTCATTAAAATCGAGCGACTCGTCCCCCCCCCTCACCCCTCTAAAATCTAAACCGGTGGGTGGATTTTTTTTTAAAAATCAGGATGATAGTAAGTACTTATATCAAACTTACAAGGAAAACTGTAACGGTTAAGTTTCCTTGAGAATTATTAGTATTTTAAGAGTAAATAGCAGACTAAGGTATAAAATATACCTAAACTTGAAATATTCCGTACAAAATACGAAATCCTTCGAAAAATATTACTTAATTTTTTCGTAATGACTACGGAACCCTATTTCGGGCGTGGCCGACACGCTCTTGGCCGGTTTTTTTGAAATCGGTTAAAAAACGAAAAAACAGTAGGTTTTACTTTCTTTTACACCAATTCATAAATTCTAAGTGGCCAGACGCAACCTGTAATCATTTCCAAATCTATGCGTCTTTTAGTTTATTACATAAACTTACGTAAATCAGAACTAGTACAGTTCGTCGACTTAGAGACCATTCAGATCAATCATTATCTCGGAAGGAACGGAATGATTGCTTTGTAATCACTCTGTCAACGTGATTACAGAATGTGATGTAAATTACTCGACTTTCATTCGGATTTCCTTATAAGGAAACGCGTATGGAAATAAACTGTTTTCTAGTAAAAGCCGTTGCGCCATTACTAGTTATGTTAATATTTAGTTATAACTCTTCAATAGTTGCTGCTTAAGTCTAGAATTAGTAAAGTAATATAATTTACATCTTTATCAACGGATTCGCACGCATAAGCCGTTAGATCTGGTAGTTGAATTAAAACTCTAAGAAAACACAACAATGAGCAAAGACCGCCGTGTACACTCCACCTCATCATTACCAAGCAATTATCTCAGTAGATTAACTAGAACCTGGGCGACCGAGCTCCGCTCGGGCTAAAACTCGGTGTCAAGCGTTTTCCCAGAGATAACCAAGCTAGATCAATTTTCCATCCCCGATAACCCCTACATACCAAATTTTATCGAAATCGTTGGAGCCGTTTCCCAGATCCCTGAATGTATATTCATAAGAATTGCTCGTTTAAAGGTAGAAGATAGATAGATAGATTAGATAGACTGCTACAAAGCTGAAGTTCTCTGATGGAGACCGAGGATCCGCAAGCGCAGCGTAGGACCATAGTAAAAGAGAACAAGTATGCACACTTCTACCCTTTAGGAGACTTAACTGCCTACTGCGGCGCTGACGCTTATCTAGGGTTGTCGATGTCTATTTTAGATCAATTAATTACCTACCGGCAAATAATTTTAGTATGAATGTTAACTTAAAGTTGTCTAATATCTGTGTCTAGAGAAACAAGATTCTTTGCCGCTCTATTATTATTATTAACTTAGTAAATTTTAAAATATTATTTATAAATTCGCCGAAGTGGTGATGGCGACTGTGTACATACTACTCATGTTTCCTAAACATAATACTATAACTATATTGTTTATAGGTAGGTAGGTATCTATTTTTTTTATGTGTCCTTGCACGAAACTATCACACTACCTACACTTATATAGGTACTACTAATTTACAACTATACCTAATACAAAAAATACGTAAGTTCGACTACGCGAACTTAAAAGGTGATTATCTCGCGAAGCGAGCGCAAGATGAGCGAGCTAAAATGGAAACGTACCTACCGCGCCGACGGCAGCGCAGCCTAGACTAAATCAAACTTAATCCTCCTTAAATTATCAGTGTGTGCGTGCGGCGGGTGCGTGCGTACCGTCGCCAACCGGCGCGCACACATTAAAGCCACGCGATGTACTTTTGTTCGTAGTGAACCTACTTGTTCTCTTTTACTATGGTAGAACGTCCACCAACGAAATAGACGGATGACCACGTTAAAGCCGTGGGTTCGCGGTGATACAGGCCGCTTCCAAGTGAAGCAATTAGGGTTATATGGGGGAGGCCCATGTCCAGCAGTGGATGTCCTATGGCTGGTATGATGTGATTATACTGCTGCAACTTACCATCCATTTAACGCAGTCCAAGCATCCAGTCTGTGCAGCCGCGTGTATCGGCAGCATACCGTCCCTGGCTCGGGCATCCAGCCGCCCTCCTGCTTCGAGCACCAAGTACTTGAGCACGGCAAGGTGGCCCTCTTGAGCGGCCAGGTACACTGGTGTGACGTCATTGTCCATCGCTGTGTTGGCGCTGCGAAAGAAAAAATAGTGTAAGAATAATGAGGAAAAGAGAGCGGGATTTTGAGCGGTTTTGAGCAGGATTGAAGAAATCGAGGCCAGGCAAGAGACAGGAAAATATTTGCCTACATACACTCCCATAGTAGACGTCTTCCTCAATAAAAACGTCTTGATGAGTTGGAAACCCCTTATTTTGATATTTTTTATCAACTCTCCACGAACGCACATTACTAATTAGGTAAGAAAATGTCCGCTACGATAAGAAAGAGCGTTATACAGCATGTTGCCTGTTTTTTTTACTGTTCACCTTGTTTATAAGAATACACCAACTACTAGAAATCTCCAAATTCTCCAATCATCAACAGACGTAATACTTACTACATTAAACTTAATTGCAATCAAGTTTACGGAATCAGGTTTAATTACAATTACATTCGTGAGATAATCTAACAAAGGGATTTCGAAAAAACATTAAAGCTTTGATATTAGCGTTCTGAATGATGAATCGACTTTTAATTCATCAGTGAAATTAGCAAATCACTGTTGGCTTTGTTTAACTACGTAATAGTAAAAGGTAACTAATGGTAATGATATTTGGCTTTTGTCTCTATATTTTTTTGGGTTCTGTACTGTAAGGTGTCTGTTCGTACAGTAAGCTGCGTTAATATCTACCACAGCAGAGTGTGCAAAAATATCTGCAACATCCTACCGGCTCTAGAAATAGAGTCGTATCAGATATTGGTGCTAGCTAGTGGCTATACGCCCTTATCAACGACTGAGTCTTTTCAAGCATAATAACAGTAATAAACCACTTATTAATATAAATAATAAAATCAATATTATAAATATATATTTTTTATATACCTATTTTTTTTTATTGTATAATTATTTAAATTCATAAGTAAAAATTTGTATGCTGAAAGGCAAGACATGAAGGACAGGACATAAAATTATTGTACATCTATATATTCAATTTAATAATTGTATATAGGAACTCATGTTTGACAAAAAAAATATATTTATCTTTATCTTTAATTAGGTAATTATAAATTTACAAATTTACAAAACAAGAATATACTTAAATCTAAGTCAAATTAAGGCAATAGGAACAATCAATCAAACGAACAATAAAATAATTAAAATGTCAACAAAACAAAAACAAGAGTACAAAACAAGGTACATACAAATAAAAATTAAATGTATTATATGATGTCAACATAAAATCTCACTGTACCTACTCTTTTAAAGATGGCAAATCTTTTAAACACTAATCGTGAGGTTTTGCATACGAGCACATACGTGACTTAGGTACACTTTTGTCACACTCCGAGTTCACTTTCGAAAATATTTACTCCAAGCTACTGTAATTCACTTCGTGGTACAGTCACCAGCATTAATATCTGCCACAGCGGAGCGTGCAAAAATATCTGACACGTCCTTCCGGTCCTAGAAATAGAGTCGTATCAGATATTTAAGCACGCTTATTGTGTCATTGGTGCTGGTGACTGTACCATACGTATTGTGATTATTGGTGTTAATAACCTAACCTAACTAACAAAAAGTTGGAAAGCCCCCGAATTTGTCATTTCAAAGTTCAACACCTCAAAAACATGTCTAACCAGCGCTAAAAAACCTGATTTCATATAAAAAACCGCATTCAAATCGGTTCACCCGTTTAAGAGCTACGGTGCCACAGACAGACACACATAGCGGTCAAATTTATAACACACCTGTTTTTGCGTCGGGGGTTAAAAAAAAGAATTGCACAAGCAAAATAAGATCAGCTACAAAAAAGAATCGTCAGTTCATCGAACAGTCTCTGAGCTGCTTCGAATCGATTATAAATGAGGCTAACTGCTATGCTAAATTGTTTGCTTTTAATCGATTTAATCTTTTTGGCATAGATTTGCACCGTAAGCAATAATCGTTAAGAGTTTAACCTTTAAATATATATAACTTTATACCGCAGATGATATAAACCTAGAGCCATCCACGAAGATGCGTGATTTTGTCAAAATTAGACATTAATGACATTGTAATAAAAACCACGACACGCATGATGGTGAATGACTCTACATACTTATACTAAAAGGAAGCTAAAACGGATATAAAAAAGTGGGCAAGTTTTGGAATTTTTTAATTCAAGTTTTAGCTTTAATTTTGATATCTGGCTCTGGAAAAACGAGGTGAATTTTATACACAGAAAAACTAAAAACTTAACTAAATTTTCCAGAAGAAAAATTTTAAGATAGAAAACCTCCTAACCTAGCTCGTGTGCCAATAATATTACCCACTTTTCTTACTTTTCACGCTAAAACACAGCAGGCCAAGTACCGCTGCTTGGTGGCAGGATAAGAGAGTAATATGGTGGTAGTGATCCGGATGGCTCTTTCACAAGGTCCTACCACCTAAAAAATTGAAATGAATGACCTTTGAAACAAAATAAAAGCCAAAAAATCTCCGGACTCTCGAAGTTTTTCCAAATCACTCGTAGCACGTAATTTTAAGTCTCTGATCATTTACTCGAATATTTTCCGTTCTTGGCCTTACACTACCGTGTACACTATAGAGAGAGTATTGACTAGACTGGAATATTCTAAGTCTAAAACAATCGCTGTAAATCGGTACCACAATCGATACTACAATCGATAGATTATAACAGCGTTTCACTTTTCATTTTCTCCCACAGAAGTGTAACGGCGCGGCGGGGTCACAGGTGTTATCCAACGAACGGATACAAGTATCTTTGACGATTATGCAACCGCTGTTTTATTTGTCTGTGACACGGATTAGAGATTTTGAGCTGATGTTAATTTGTTGTTGTTGATAGATGGGCTACTTTGAAAATTGTTGTTAGGTACTGACTACTGACATATTGCGGCAGATGGAAGATTAAAGAAAAATATTTAGAAAAGGGATATAAACTTTTTTATATTATGAGTCGGGTTGGAAAAGGATGAAAACATACATGAAAACAAAATTAGTATTATAGCAATGTTTAACCCTTTATGCCTGTGACATCTCTCGACGACGTGTTTGGCTTGTGGGGCGGGGTTGTTTGGTTTATTTTAAGCTAGGTTAGTAAAAAATAAGTTTGTATTGTAATTTAATATTTATGGTCACTTGATTGACATACGTTTAGATGTTGTCTAGGTCTAAGATGTATGTATGTCAACCCATAAATAAAGGTTTTACCTCACAGCAAGCCGATAATACAGTACAGTTCACTTCATCAAAGCAATTTATAACTAGGCTGAGCCTGTGTCTTAGACACCAGTTACTTCCTATGCCATAACTAATTGGCGAACTTGTAACTTCTTCTTCTAGAAGAAGTCTAATATAACATCTTCATCAGTCTTAAAAATATATATTTTATTGTATTATCTCTTACCGCTCCCTGCCGCTGTAAGTGCCAGCTTTCAGTTTCACATATCGCTTATTTTTCTTGTTTTTCTTTCCAAACAGCTTGCTTGTTACCCGATTATACGGAGGATTATTGTTCAACGTCATCGCAATACCACAAATCACATCAACAAATAACTGTTAGTTATTCATCAAGTAACTAAAACTCAAAAGTACACGTCACTACGAAAAGAAAGAACGAAGACTTTTCAAATTCGAATCGACTTGAACCAAAATTTGATACGCTTCTGTCACTATTAACAATAGTTTTAAAAACTTATTAATTTTAAACGACAACGAAAGAAAATGAAAATACTGGCCAGTATTCATTTAAAACAAAAGCTTCTCGTCAATTATGTTCTCCATTACGAATTTTAAATACGCTCCAGCGCAATTAATATTAAATTCAGGCCGTTAATAAAAGCGACTTAATAAGAGAACTTTCAAATATGGAATCGATTTTGAATATCGAACGGTACAGTCAAGCGCGCGCGTCGCTCGCGACGTTGGTAGGTACTGAGCTTAAGGCTTGTATACATTTTCTAGGGAGAGAGCGAAAGTGCTTGCAATAGCGTTCCCATATGTAAGTTTAATGACATAAAGTTGTTTGTCTTTGGCTAGGGGTTGTTGATCTTCGGCTTTAATTAATATTAAAATACACCCAAAATTATCGATAAGTAGTTTTATATTTAAGCGTTAAGACAAAGTTCAAATAAATTCTGATCGCTGTTTGTGTTATTCTGATACGTATTTGATTTTTAACATAAACTTTACAACGTCGAAAGATAATTGTGTTAATTATTGTTTATTTATATCATTTAATTATAAATATTTAAGTATTATCAAACTGTAAATATAACTGACTTCTTATATTATGTTATGTTTGCTTTGCATAAGATTATGCAAATTAAACAATAAGAATCCGGTTCGAAGGATCAATTTAAAATCTTTGCAGCCTACTTTTTTACTATCAATAGCTTCATGGATCGGTATTAAGGTTGTTTCATTACAGCTAATGACAATAAAAGTACCTATGACTAACCCATAGAGTCGTCAAATTGCATACTAATTCAATTTAACAGACTAAAACTGTTAAATTTTTCATTATAATGAGGAAATATGTAATTTTATCTCTCATCGTTCACACTATCTTGTCATATTCTGTCATGTCACGCCATGACATGCTATTTTATACACTTTCGCTACCGCCGACTCCTACAAACTAAAATTATACGTCAATTCTGGCGCCACTGTCTTTAAACTGAGACTTTATTGGTATGAAATTTACATGTTTCCATATTTCACCACTAGCAATATCTAGGTTTGTGAAACAAAGTGGCCAGAACCTTTTGAAACGCGAATCGTATAAAACTAGTGAGGCAGTGTGGGTCTTAGTAATTTGGATAAGTGAAAGAATGATTTTGTTGTTATGTATGTGATATATGTGCGGTAATGAAGACAGTCGAATTACGCATAGCATGTCTTTTTGTTGCGGTTTGTCTATAGATATATTTTAAGTGCCAAATCAGTGTAGAGTAGACCTTTCTGAATGCCAACACTTAAAAGCCAACAATTAAGGTATTTTTAAGTATATGGATTAAAATAACTTAAAATATTAAAAAAAAACAGATTTTCAGTTTAATACTTATGTAATTAACAAATATAAACATAAATCAATTGCCTAAATGTATTAGCGCATCACTTCAGAATGGCTGTCATATTTGCCCATCTTATTTGGTATGAGTCAGCGGCCGATCGTAAAATCCGCCAGATCACGAAATTCCTAGACATACCTATCGTGAAATGGCGCCATTTCATGATATACCTAAAAGTTGGCCAGGCATATCACGATCTGCCTGAAAAACAATACGGCAGATCGATTAGAGCAACGCTTTCGTCGATATTCCTAGCTCTATACCGGGCACATCATGATATGCCGAAAAGAAGAAAAATTTAGGTACGACGAGAGAAGCTAGGGGTGTTAGTAGGTATTAATTGTGACCACAGAGCACGAGCCGAGCGAGCGAAGTGAGCGTGCCGCGGCAGCGGCCGGCGAAGTGCCGAACCGATATGGCGGCCTTTCATGATTATGCCTAGGAATTTCATGATCTGCCTAGGAATTTCATGATCTGCCTAAACTGGCCAAATCATGAAATGGCGGCGTTTCATGATATGCCTAGTAATTGCATGATCTACCTAAACGCCACTAGGCAAATCGTTAAACGATGAGTTTTGAACGATATGGCGGATGTCCCTTAGCCAGTTCATGAAATGGCGCCATTTCACGATATGCCTAGGAATTTCGTAATCTGGCGAATTTTACGATCGGCCGCCGACATATGTACGTAATTGTTACTAATGTAGTAAACAAACCTTGCCTAGTTATTTGAAAAAAAAAATGTTCGAACACATTTAAAAAAAAGTATACCCGTGCAAACCCGGGGGCGGGCAGCTAGATACAGATACTAATAAAATAAGTACCTACGTTCCATTATAAAAACACTATTATTAATTTACACGTCGTTTAGTTACCAAGCTTCAACTTTAAAATTAGTTTTACGGGTAAAACTGTTAGCATCATTATAATTATCAGTCAACCATAATTTGTATGTAGAAATTGGCCTATCAAGGCCGCGATTCTCAGAGAAAACCGATCACACCATAATCAATAATAGCGCTTTTTGCTACGTTTTCCCATCGTTTCTACTCGACGACAGATGGCGTTGAAAGAAAAAGGCATTGTTTGTGGAATATAGATAAAAAATGGTGGATGCGAGTGGCACTTCCGGAGTTTCGATTTGACGTGGAATTATAATAAGTTTTAAAAAATTAGCATATAAATAATTTTATTTTTTATAGATCTATCATACATAAAACATAACAATACATGCATAAGAATTTTTGAATCGGCTACTTTTATTTTATAATCGTAGACCGGTAAGGGCCTTTCCACACCGCGTTTTTCAATGGACGCGCGTTTGTGTCGACACGAACGTGATACGCACGCGAGTTGTATGACTTGTATGGCTCCTCTATGAAAAGAAAATGCGCTGTCAATGCACATCGACTGCACAATCACAGGGCACATTTTGATGGAATGGGGTTTGAGATGGGTGGGTTAATAAACTTTTTACAAGCTTTTATTTAGTTTCACCTGTCCCGTTGTCTGTCTGTCTATCTATCTGTATGTCTGTAATCAAATCTTGCAAGTTAAATTTGACCAACTTTCAGTCAGATTGACTTGAAATTTGGAATAAGTACTTATGCAAATTGCTTGCCAATACAATAATCTGATAGTGACATCCTGATAGTCCAACCAGGATCGTCTCCGCAGGACGGAACTCTTCAACGGTTAATGGCATCGACTTGAAATTTGGTATGCAAACGTAGTTTGGGTGACAATGCAAGTAAAGTCGACAAAAAGTACAGTCAGCATGAAAAGCTTGTATTAAAAATTATTTTTTACTAAAAACTTATTTCATTTCATATTGCCCCTTTAATTAATTTTATTTATATTAAATACCTGATGAGCGTAGCTTTCTTGCAGCCGGATCTTAAACTATATCGTGTATATTATACACGCGACGTCAACAGATATTGCAAAGTATGTCACAAAGCGCTAACATTAAGTTACACATTGTTTTATAGTTACAGTAACATGTGATTAACGAAGTTAGTTTCATTAACTAAACAAGTTTGTATCGGGGTGAATAGAACACTTTCCCTAATTGCTTATACATGATGATTTGCGTACAGGCGTGCGTGCGAAACAAAGGTTGAGTTAAAACAGTTGTTTGTTTGTGTGAACACTGTCGTTGGGAAACCCGCAGACTGAGAAGCTTCACCCCCGACACAAAACTAGGGCTGTGCCTAAACACCAAAAAAGTTCAATATCTCAAAAACGGCTGAACCGATTTTGATGAAACATGCTGTCTAAGAAACATCAATAGAAAACCTGATCCCATCAAAACATAAATGTGAAATGGGAGCCAAGTTCAATATTATGACATATGCCTTGATTGTTGACTAACTACAAAAGATAAGTGATGGGTGCCAAGTGCCAAGGTGCCAAGTTCAATGGTCAGTCCTGAAATTATTTTACAACAATTAAAAATATCATTTCTTGCGTGTGGTTTTAAGTATGGCTTTCAAAGTCTGTTATTACGGGCGTGAAAACAAAGTTAAGATTAAAATCATATTTAATACACCTTAAAGCCGTACCATAAAAATATCGAGCATGCCACAGTGTTGCATAGTCCCCGTTTTGTTTGGAAAAGGGTGGACAAAGGTTTCCGAAAGACAAAACTGTCTCAAAACACAGACATTCATTGCCCGGAACGCATATTTGCCATAATTAATTTCAGATATTGCAAAATATTCACAAAATTATTCTAATTATAAATAAACCCGCGTAGCTCACCCAAAAACTATGAGATTTGACATTTCGGAGACCTCACGCTACACTAGCGCTTCTAGCGGCGAATTCATATGCGATAGCCCTCATTCTCATATACGAATTATTATTAAGTACCTACTAAAACAGTCATGGAAGAGCCCTGTTCGATGGCTAGTTTCTACGAGCAAGCCAAATTTTCGGAAGAATAAAAAAAGAAGTAAGTTAATATAATTCGTATATGAAAACTAGCCAAGTCCGATATTAGGCTTCAATATTTGTACTTCAATTTTATCCCTACTCCCCCGTTTTACTGTAACACACGGACAGACATATCTATAACTATATCTGTCTGTTTGTCTGTGGCATTGCAGCTCTCAAATGGACAGACTGATTACGATGCGATTTTTTACGTGAAAGCGAGTTTGTTTGCGATGGTTCTCAGCTATGTTTCATTAGAATCGGTTCAGCCATTTTTGAGATATTGAACTTTTAAATGACAATGTCGGAGGGTTTACTACTTTTCAAAGTTGGGCGGGTTATAGGTAGGGTTGCCATACGTCCGGAATTTTCCGGACAGGTCCGGAAATATAGGTCTTTGTCCGGAATGCGGGGGGAATTTTAAAGCGTCCGGAATTTCTATAATTAAGTGAAGAGTGGAATAAAAAATGTAATAAATCAAATTATCCGCGCGTGCGCCAGTGACGATTCGAACGAAAATTTGCTTCAACATTAATATTAACAAGAAAGTTCGGAATTTACATCAAATGTCAGGATTTTTCTCCGGATTTTTGTTTTTTTTTTGTATATGGGAACTTCGAATGAACTTTTTGGAGGTAGTGTAGGTATTATGATTGGTTATTTGGAGTATTTTTCTATTTTTTATTTCAACTCCAAATTTGTTACTTTTACGGTCATCCTACACATGTAAAAATCCTTCTTTTATTCCTGAACGCGAGTTCTTTCAGTTAACCTTTGAGTGTCTGGATAGAACATCAGGAAGAAGAGTAGAAATGTTAATAAAAGTTAGAAGCCGAAGATATTGTGCATTAAAATATACATGCATATAGACATTAATACATATAACAATATTAAGATTCCAAAGCTGCCAAACTTAAGCTTAGATATTTATTACATGAGCCATGTTGCCCAAAATAAAATTAAACGATTTTATTATCATTTATTAACTTTTTAAATATGAAAGAAAATTCAGTTTTCCGGTTCTCATACACACAAAGCATGACAATTAGTTACAACACTAATCAGTATTAAATCAAAACCCAACAATTTAGGGGCAGGACTATACTATAATCGTAACCAAACGGCAGACCTACTTAGCAATTAGTTCCCACAAGTGAACAAAACATTAGTGTCGTAACCGAAAATCCCTAGTTTTCCTGACCATTAAATCACAGCTTTCTCTGTTTACCGCTATTTCCGCTTGGCCGAAAGCGATAAACAAAAGAGCATCGCGTTAGCAGTATGCGGGCCGCTTTTACAAGGCGGGGTTGCACTGGTCAGTCGGCCTTTAAGCTGCTGTTACACATGCTCGTTACTACCACGAAAGCATGCTACTATTGAGCAAATGCTACCTACTAACACGTGTGTATTGTATAGGACACGTGCTTCTATAAAGCATGCTTATTTAGTACTTCAGACACTAGCATGCTTATTAATATGCTAGTAACGAGCATGTGTAAGGCGGTTTTGATCATGATACTGTAAATACTGTGAAGATCAAGCAAATGGAGCGAATCGGGATGCATCGTCAGTCACCATTACTATGTATCACACCGTTAACTATATTGCTAGGTACAAATGTTATTACAGGACTAGTCTTTACCCGCGGCTTGGCTCGCGTAAACGTAATTACACAAAGTTACCTCGGGATTTCCCGAAAACTAAATTGTGGTCTTTATTTAAGTTGTATAAAAAACACCCTGAAAAAAATCATGTGAAGGCTAAGATTTGCCACACTTAAATCTGAATTCCGTTGAATCGTAATAAGAAGTCGTTTAGATGATCTATCTACACCAAATTTTATCTGAATCAGTCCAGTCATTTCGGCGCAAAGGAGCCACAAACACGCACAAACTTTCTCATTTATAATATTAGCATGATTACCGATTGACTAACGTCGCGTGCCTACTGGCCGCTACAACTTTTTTTTTCAAGTGGCATTAAGGTATCATCACACCCCCGTTTTTAGTTTTTTTTTTAAACGAAGACTGGCTGGAATCAGATCGGAACGCCAGCCAGTACCGTTGGCGTCATAGCGTGAGCACCTCTGCCAGTTCATTGCGCGCCATCAATATTAATGAGCTTACTAAATGGACCAGGCGGTTGTGAAAAACTAAGATACTTACTTACAGTACTTCTACAACAGAAAAGACAAAAAAAATCTTCGTTTTTTGGTTGTCATATAGTTTATGACTGGCACTAACAACAATCCCGTTCTCGCTCGCTTTATGATTTGTTGGATGGGTTTCAAATTTAGCATACATTATATAGTTGAGTGACAATGCAACTTACAATGAACAAGCAAGCTATAAATTAAAAACGAAATTTTAACAAAAAAAAATAAAAGTTTTATTTTAATTCAAAGTCAAAGTCAAAATATCTTTATTCAATTAAGGCTATAACAAGCACTTATGAATGTCAAAAAAAAAACTGCCACTGGTTCGGGAAAAAACTCAACGAGGAATATATGTACATATATTTACTTTATATTAAACAGAAACAGATTTACAAAATTATTAAATGATATCATTTTCATTTAATTCATCTTCTAAATTCAATTATTTTCATTTTACACAGTACATTTCAAGTTTTACAAATTTTACAAAGTTCGTGTATGTTCTGGTTTAAAATTTTGCATAGGTACCTTATTTTGACCACTTCCTTTTATCCAATTGAGCTGAAATTTAGCGTATGCCTTACCTATACGTAAATAGTTAAACTTTTTATCAGAATTTCCGATCAGAAACTACGGGACCTACGGGACTAAAATCTGTGATATTGTGGGTGACGACAGAAGTCAAATTCGTTACAAACTACGTGTACCTATCATTTCATTACAATTAAAAGATCCACCAAGCTATCATTAATGTAATGGCTAGCCTAGTTTATAACCACACAGATGCATCGGACAGCCGGTGAAAAATGCGGCCGCCATTGCTTAAGTCTTAATTTGATATACTGTTAAAGTTTCCAAGCGCATTTTTCTTTGATATCATCACATATTCAGGCAGCAGATAAAAATATGTCGTATCATGGAATAGGAGTTTATTGTTTAACGCGCGCTAGATCGCAATCTCAATCAATATTTTCTAACTGTTGAACGGAATACGACGGCGTTAGAACGATTAAGGTGAATGTGATTGTGATTACTATCATACAGGGCAGGTTTTAGTTGAGATACAGATTGTCTCAGCTAGTTGAATCTGAATGTTACACATGACTAGAAAGAAATACAATTTCTCAATCATAAAATCGAAATATATCTCAATTTTCGTCCAATGAGGAGTGTGGTTCGCAAAGTAAACAAAAAATTGGCGAAATATAAGTTTTACACGAACTTCACATCCATTTTTTAATAATATACATAGGTAGCATTTCTTGAACAGCTTTTAGACAACAATTTATGTCATGTAAACCGGCTTTACTCACCTGAGAGTACTGGCTGGAATAGTTTTCGAGTATTTCAGCCGTGCCGCAGCCGATCGGTTCGACCGCGCAGGCCTTGGGCATGTCGCCATTTTGAATTGCAGCGTTCCAAATACAAAATCAAAACATCACACACTGGCACAGCACTGATTGTCACGTGTCTTTTGTTTATATTTCGTTTTTTTAAAGTCCGATTGCGGTTGCTCTATAAACCGTAGGTATTCTACGATTTTCTAGACAGATATAAAAACGTTTACTATTTTCTTTTTTTTTATTAGGATATGTTGGCTTTTCCTAGTTCAGAATCACGAGTAAGCACTATTCATTGCTTATGAAAAAAAATGTTCTTAATTATTTTATCCTATTATGTAACATTTTGAACGATAAGTACTTTTTTTTACCAAAAGGAATGTGGTCGTGATTCTGAAAAAGTAATCCAATATTTCCTAATTTTGGAAAAAACAAATGGTAAGTACCTACACCTTAAATATTATACGTCAAAAGTTCAAAAACTACGTTAGCTTTTGCCTAGCAATGTTCTGAAAATACTGGTATATATGTGTGTAGATAGTATACCTATGTAGTTACACTATACTAGCGTCAATCGCGAGTAACTGCCAACTAACTGACTAACATCGTTAAGAAAATATAAAAAAGAAATTGCGATTTTAATGAACATCTCACTTGCAGTCGCCCAATGACAAGACGTCAGTGAAACCAACAATTTATCGCAAAAATTGCTCTCTAAATATTTCCCGATTGACAGTTTATCCGAGTGACCGTGGATTAAGAATATCTGGGAGCTAATGGCGCGCGACATTTTATCACGCACGACAGAACGCTTGACATAACTTATAATTTTCGAACGGTTTCAGAATATACGCCTGAAGTGTGATGCAATTTTAATATGCTTTTTATGCAAACGAGAAACGGATCGTCTGATGGTAAGCGATTACCGTCGCCCATGGACATCTGCAACGCCAGAAAAGTCACAAGTGCGTTGGCGGCCATTTAGGTAGGAGTATGCCTTTTCTTGAAGGAATACCGCAGTAAAGAAAAAAAATACGGAAAAAAGAAGAAAATTTACCTCTTCGTCGCGTAATACTGGTTCGGGATACAACGTAAACATCATATTTACGAAAACCCCCAACCCCCATGCACTTAGTAAATAATTTAGGCAGCATTTTTTGTTTACAACATTAAAAAAGTAATGTCAATCTCACTAACACTGGTACGGTATCGGTTGTCTTAACTAACTAAATCCGGTAGAGGTGGTCCTGCTACGTCTCCGAAATCACAAATACTAATACACACAGTATACCTACGAGGTGCGAGGTGTTCGAGAAGGGCTGCAGTACGGGAGGAATGGCGACGGATTATAAAGCTTGCCACCACCCCTGATGTGACTACCACGACCACTCTGCCAAGAGTGTGACGACCAAGAAGAAGAAGATACGAGGTATTTTATAATTATTAATCTGGATTTTTGCAGCAGATGGATGGATAGCTTGACTGAACAGTGAAAACCTGAACAAAGGATTTTTAAGCCTTGAGAAATATATGTTACAGAGAAATATCGAAGAGGTCAAATAGTATATAGATGTCACAGGGGACCGAAGAGCTGGCAGCTTCCGCGGACAAAGAGTTAGCCTAGCAATTCAAAAAGGGAACGCTGCTAGCATCTTGGGAACCTTGCCTAAGGGATCTGATTTAAATCATTTGTTTTAGTTTAATTTTATGTAAGTTCTTAGTCTTATTTTTTTGTTATTTAACGCTTATTATCTATTCCATTATTATTAATTGTCTTTTTTATGCAGGTAGCTTACGTTTAGGTTAACTTTATTTTAATTGCTGTGTTATTCTTTTCGTTTCAATGTAAGTACAAATAAATAAGTAGATGTTACACACATGGAAATGACTTTCTTCAAAAGATAAAGATAAACGCTACGGACTCTATGGTGAACAATTACCAACTAATACAACGTTTATTGGCGCTAAAAGGAGAAAATGTTTTATGTAAACATATAAACAGAAATGCTATCAAACTTACACGTATAATAAATGTGTTAGTACGTTTAATAGAAACTTAATGCAAAGCAGTGCATTAGCTTTACTTTTCTCCAAATTCGAGAGTGAACGCGTAAATATGTTAATTTAAAGAGATTCAAATACTTTATAATCGTTCTTTTGTTTCACTTTCGGTAACTTACTTAAGACATTATTTACTCAGCGTTGAATTAAAAAGCATACAGGCAGATTGAGAACCTCCTCCTTTTTTGAAGTTGGTCGGTATTCGCACAGTCAGGGTTCTGTACCAAATGTAAAGACGTCCGATGGCAGTTTTGTTCTTTGTATAGAACTGCGAAGTTAAGTTGATTGTAGTAGGATAATGAATCAAAGAGAAATTTAGTTTATCAATATAATGTTGTTAGTCATAATATGCGTATTGTGTTTAGCAGTTGAAAGGAAATTTCGGGATTTTACAAAAAACTGCAAAAAAATCTAAAATGGACAGTGGATTTGACTAATGTTGGATAAAAAACATGCCAAATTTCATGTATCTTGTCCTAGCAATTGACATTTTGAGATTTTACGTCGATCCCGTGTGAATTCCAAGAAAAAAAGTAGCTTATGTTTTTCCAGATGTTCAGCAATTTACATAGTTCAGCTAAGTATTTTAGCGCAAAGGAACAAAATACATGCACACATAAATTTATCATATAGAAGATAATAATTTATTAAATCAAGCGTTACTTTACGGAGGTCCCAATGAACTGAGACAAACGTTGTTCACCCACGACCTTAAAATATTTAGTCATTTAACCGAGAACTATTAAAAACTCTTATTGTTCCCGTCATATTGTTGTATATTGCACAGTTCATTAAGGTATATTAAATATGGCCTTACGGTACAGGAAGACGATTAGAGTCGGACCAGATGATCTAGATAAAATGTAGGCCAAGTGAGAAGTTATATATAACTATATATAGGTCGCAGACAATGAGCAATTGTTTTGATCTCCACCCTTCATCACGCATTAATATTCACCGATATTATTATTACAAAAGGTATTGTTATGGTTCATGTCAAGGCCATAAGAGTACATGTATGTGTACTTGCCCTACACTACAATTAATATGTATAACTGGACAACCGAGCTTCGCTCACGCTAGAACTTAAAAACACTAATTTTCCTAGACCAGGCTATGTAGATTGATTTTTCGCACCCAAAAACCTCCACATTTTCCTCCAAAATTGATCCATGTTCCAAATTTTGTTGAAAATATAACAGCCGTTTAATAATATTCAATATTAGGGTACTTAATTCTCATTTTTGTGCACACAGTCACTTCCATGGATATCACTACTGTGGATGCCAATAACTCTTTTTAAAATTAAAATAAAAACGTTAATCTTATGCTGAGTCGTTATCATAAATATAGGTAATTTTTCAATCCAACATTATATTATTACTTTTTGGAAATAATAGAAAGCGTAATTACATCCACGTTAATGACATCCGTGGAAGTGACTGTGTGCACAAAAATGAGAAATGCTCATTATGCATAAGAAAATATGTCCGATCACATACAACCATAGGGCTGGCTCTTTCCTCGGTCAACGTATTGGCATTGCCATACAACGAGGAAACGCAGCCAGCCTTATGGGCACCCTGCCCGATAGTTCCTAAAGATATATTTTTTTATTCGACTGGATGGCAAACGAGCAAGTGGGTCTCCTGATGGTAAGAGATCACCACCGCCTTTAAACATCTGCAACACCAGTGGTATTGCAGATGCGTTGCCAACCTAGAGGCCTAAGATGGGATACCTCAAATGCCAGTAATTGCTCTCCACGCCGAAACACAACAGTGCATGCAAGCACTGCTGCTTCACGGCAGGATTAGCGAGCAAGATGGTGGTAGCAATCCGGGCGGACCTTGCACAAGGTCCTACCACCTGCAAATATGTACCTAAATATATGTTTTTAGTCTTAGAATAAGTAAGTCTGTTTTATTTTTCTTTGCTTTTAAAAAAGATTGATTTGCATTTTTTTCTGTAATTATTAAACTCAACATTACTAAGCCGATTTTTAAAAATCTTTCATCTTTCGAAAGCTATATATTATCATCAAGTAACGTATGCTATATTTTATCTTGGCCATGTATGAAGTTTTCCAAGCTACAGACGAAGTTGTGGAAAAAAGTTACTTAGTTGAAAATATAAACATGCTAGCTTTGAACTTCGCGTCCCGTGGGAAGTTGGAAACGTTGAATTTTAAGCGGGATAAAAATAGCCTCTGTTAGAGAAGATAGTAATTAGAATAATTGGGGCATAACATAACATCATAATCATATGAAATCTCTACTACACTAAATAGGTAACCTTGTTTTTCAAATAACGGATGTTTTTAGTTGGCAGGTGTACCCTTCTACAAAGTAGCGGACTACACGTTCTAATCCCGATGAGGTAAATATTTGTATGACGAATTATATCCCGGCGTAAGGTCATAAATATTTGAGTAGGTTTTTACGTTCAAAAAACTTATTAGACCAGATATAGATAAAAAACTACTTTTTTAGACGTTGTCGAAAAATAAACAAAACGCGAAAATAAAATTGAATCGCGCACAGGCAAAAGCTAACGGCAACATAATTCCTATAACACAACAAAATTCCTAAATCACACTGTAACACACCGAACATCAGAACAAGCGGTATCGCTCGGAATTTCGCGTTTCACTGAAAACGTGCGCGTAACGACTCGCGCGCAGGCCACTGCCAAGCATCTCACTCAACTACTCTGGTGCAGAGCTACGGAGCTCCACTTGCGTTTAGAGGCGGCTTTTGGTGATGGGCGAGAGCGGGAGCGGCGGAGACAGCGGTCGCAGGAATGATTTCAAGTTATAATAAGTAAAGTTAAACCTACAACTTGGAATTTTTTGTTATGTATTTTATTTATAGGATAAATGCATGCATGGTCACGAGGGTTAATTTGGGACCCATTTCGTCGAAACATTCTTTGAATTGTCATACAAAATGACAGATATTCGATCTTAAGTGGGTCACAAATTAACGCTCGTGACTGTAAATAGCATGATACTTAGAAAATACATCAAATAAAATTAACCGTAAATCATTAAAAAATTACAGTAATAAAGTTACGAAGATAAAAAAAACATAAGACCGTCTATTTTCCATGTATTTTTGCATTTTATGTATAAATTTATTGTACTGATTTGTGGTGCAAAAATATTTACATGCTGGTGTCGCCGGCGAGAGCGCTGAACAATTATTATATCTGTGTACCTATAGAAGGAGTGGTGGAAGGAAGGAGTGGAAGGTGTGGAGTGTGTCCAGCAGTGGACGAACATAGGCTGATGATGATGATGATGATGATGATGACCTATAGAACAACAACCATTGTAACCGCTTCTCAAGTAAATTAATTTGAATTTTGAATTTTTTTTAATTTTTTGCAAGAATATTTGAATTGTCGAGTTGAATTTGAATCGAAGATTTGGGTTTTTTGCGCATGAGTAATATTTATTAAGTGACAAAATGATTAACTAACAAGTCTTTGAAGTAAAAACTTTCTGAAGTTTCCAGCCAATACAGCACATCTGCATCCCGCTCCGCTCGTCACAATACTGCGCCCGCGCATCAGTTACTTATTTATCGCACTCCTTCAAGTATGTAATTATTTTTAATTTACGCTATAAACCTCCGTTATCTTGCTTGTATTAATTCTAAGTTTATTAATACATGTTAAAAGAGACTACGTATTAATTTATGTGAAATCGATTTGAAAGTTTTCGTTACTGGTGCTGAAATAGGTAATTTATTATTTACGAGTATTTACATAATAACATATGAAAGGTAAAATTTTAAAACCGCATTAATAAGTCATGTAATAAATTGACAGTAGAGTGTTAAAGTAAGCATTATCTCTCGATAGATAGTTTTACATCATGATCCTATCCCCACTTTAAGACGCACATTATAAAAATAACCGACCAAGAGCGAGTCGGACTTGCGCACCTATGGTTCCGTAAAAATTTGTAGGCATCTATGAATATCCATTATAAATAGAGACCCTCTGATAAGCAAAATGTACGCAGTGTGTGTGCTCATTTTAGGTGGTAACCGCCATAGACAGACATAATAAGAACCATCGCTAGAAAACTACGGTGTCACAGACTGACACACAAACAGACACAGACAGTCAGACAGACAGACACACATAGCGGTCAAACTTATAACACCCCTCTTTTTGCGTCGGGTGTTAAAAAATAAATAGGGCGTGTAGAGTTAGAAGCTTGGCTCTGCATGAGATCTGATAACTTTTTGGCGGTGCGAGCCATATGGCAACTTTTTACATGAAAAAATATTTAGTGGGTCGTTTATTTTCATGTAATTGCAATTTACTTTATATAATAGAACTATTTATAAACATAGTATAACAATAAGCATTAAATTAAATAAAACTATCCTAAACTTAAAAACTACATAAAATAAAACCTAAAACTAAATCAAATTACTTAAAGGGTACCCCTTAGGCAAGGTCCCAAAGATGCTGGCAGCGTTTCCTCTTTGCCAAGCCAAGCCAAGCTAATTCTTTGTCCGAGGAAGCTGTCGCTCTTCGGTCCCTTGTGACGTCTACTAACCTTTTCTAAATTAGATTTGTAACAATTACAAAAATAAGCTCCTTGATATTCGTCCGATTTTTTAAATCAATTTTCAAAAGCAAATCAAAACTAATATAAGTTGGATGCGCGAAGAAATTTCGCAACATAGCCACGGCTATTTCAGACCTTGCCCAATAACTTACCAAATGTACGCTAATTCACACTTTGGCCTTGCTACAACGAAATTAACAAAATATGAGTATTTTAAATAGCTTATTAATGGCGGAAACTCTAGATGGTTCCGTAACAAGGCGGTCGTAAAATATGATTCAATTTCGACTTCCTAAATTCCGGTTATTTTAAACTCAAAAATTCAAAAAAAAATCAAAATTATTTATTAAGGTTGCAAAAAGTACAATGTTTTACAATGGTTGGCACCTCTTTTTAAGTATAAAATACCTGTGCTAAGAGGCACCTTCTGTAGTAGGGTAGACCGGGGACAACTGAAACGATTCGAGAAATTTGACTTGTTTCAGTCATGACGTGTTTCTATTGTCCCCGGTCTACCCTAAAAGGTAAATTACAATTTGTACTGATTAATATATTATTATGTTTATTTATTTAATTAGATACATTTAATTGTATGTTTACACTTTCCTAAGAACCAAATCAAATCAATGACATGAAACTGTACTGTAAAAAGTTCAGACACCCTTACAAACCATTTATTATTCACGTAAATAATAATTAATAGCTTTTCTTTAACTTGCCCTGTTTATTTATGTATTTGTTTGTTTGGGTCAAATCTTGGAAGATAAATTTGACCCACTTGTAGTGTTCCGATTGACTTGAAATTTGGTATACTTATGTAAATCTGGTAGTAAAATCCTGGTAGACCGGCAGGATCATCTCCGCAGAACGGAACTCCTCAACGGTTAATGGCATCGACTTGAATTTTGAGACGGAAATGTAGCTTGGATGATAATGCAAGTACAGTCAGGAAGAAAACTTGTATTAAAAATGGATTTTTTAAACAAAAACCTATTGTTTAGTAGATTATTGTCGTGGCCTGGAAGTAGGCAATTGCTGGCTGAGTATGAGTATAAAACGGACGAGCTTTCCATTGCTATTCCAGTCGAGACTAATATAAAGCTTTTCTCAAAAATAGTGAATAATTCTGAAATAGAATAAACTTTTTCTCAAAATATAATATAAAATTTAATTTTATTCCAATATTTTTCTTATGCTTTCCCGCCTTTTTTCATTAAAAATAAACTGCAGGTGTATTTTTCCACCGAAAACACCACAAGCTATTTCAGACCCAATAGAAAAAGTCCGGAGTTCCAACAAAATATCTGATACCGGCCATTAGACTTGGCTGTATACGACTTGTGTCAACATTTCCATGGCCTTTTTAACTTTAAAAAAAAATGTGATTGATTGCAGGCGCGCTAATTCATTATTGTCTTTGTTGCAGTCCACATTACAACGTGTCAACTCGCAATTAATAGCGCAATCATAATCATAACACAATTACTTACAAACGTATTATTAAGTGCGCAAATAACGAAATGATACCGATAGAAAGCCGGATAGTTCTGCAATCGCATGCGCATCTTCACACTCCGCCCGGCGCTCTTGCAACTGACAGATCGGTTTTCAGATAACTCGACAAAGAGGGTCATAAGTTTCACCAGCTCTTTGCTTCAGGGGGGAATTTTGCCGAAATTACGCGACCTGATTCAGGCCTAATAGGGAATAAGCATGGAAGACAATTTTTCTCTTATCATTGGTTTTTGGAGTATATTTGTATTTTTTTAAAACATTTTTCAACTCCAAATTTGTTTCTACGGTCATCCCGTGAAATCCAACGAAAATACAAACTGAAACATTTTTTTTTTATTCGACTGGATGGCAAACGAGCAAGTGGGTCTCCTGATGGTAAGAGATCACCACCGCCCATAAACATCTGCAACACCAGGGGTATTGCAGATGCGTTGCCAACCTAGAGGCCTAAGATGGGATACCTCTAGTGCCAGTAATTTCACCGGCTGTCTTACTCTCCACGCCGAAACACAACAGTGCAAGCACTGCTGCTTCACGGCAGGATTAGCGAGCAAGATGAGATCCTACCACCTGCAAAACATGGATGCACAGATAAAACCCAGAAAAAGAGACCAGCGCTGGGAATCGAACCGAGGTCCTCAGCATTCCGTGCTGCGTGCCATACCCCTACACCACCACTGGACAGCGCTGGTCTCTTTTTCTGGGTTTTTCTTTGCATCCATGTTTCAGTATGTCTTTACGATGAATTTTTCTCTTTTTGATGACTTGGTTTAATGGCAATGAAGAGATCTCTTTCTACCCTCATTCTATACCTTTGATATAAAGAAGTGGTGAAAACGAACGTGATTCCCAGTGCGATAAACAAGCCTCAGGGCTCGCAATTTGAGTTTTTCGAAATTTTTGTGTCAAATGAAATTCAGAATGAAATAAGCTTCTCAGTGGAACAGCGTGAGGTAACCTGCGCACCTACTGCTAAGCTGTCGGCGGTATTTCCGGATAAATACAACCTAAGAGCTCTTAAAGGCTAGAGTGAATGTTACTGAACCAGTGAGATACACCTTTGGCCTCATCTGTACTTTACATCATGATAGGGTCAGTCACGGTCCGTTTTATGTAAAAAAAAAACTATTTAATTGTCATCATCATCATCATCACCCCAGCCATATTCCCACGCGGGCCCAGTGCGGATTGGGAACTTCACACGCACCATTGAATTGCTTCGCAGGTTCGTGCAGGTTTCCTCACGATGTTTTCCTTCACCGCATAGCTCGTGGTAAATTTTATGTAATTCCGCACATGAATTTCGAAAAATTCAGAGGTGCGAGCCGGGGTTTGAACCCACGACCCTCGGCTTGAGAGGCGATAGGTCAAACCACTAGGCCACCACGGCTTAACACGCACGGCACGGCTTATTTAATTGTATGAACTATGAAAGAAACCGTCTCTGAAAATCAGTTATTTGCAGTCACGTAACCTTTACGTATACTTATGTCGTAAGATATCATTCGTCACGCTATATGTATATGTATTTTATGACTGTTTATACATGTAATAACTAGACAATTGGACAATAAAAGTGCAATAATAGCTATATAATAAAATGAATGTTTGGATAATAAACCCAATTTGAGATGTAAGCCAAACTTGTATTTCCTGACAGCTTTTGCCAGCACCAATATCTGACAACAAAGCGTGCATAAATATCTGACGACTCTATTTCTAGGGCCGCTAGGACGTGTCAGATATTTTTGCACGCTCCGCTGTAGCAGATATTGAATGCAGGTGACTGTACACTTAACAAGTTCTTAACTACAGTTCCGCTCGCACTAATCATTGGATCTGGCATTTAAATAAATAAATAAAATAAAATAAATAAATATCATGGGACACCTGACATCAATTGACCTAGTCCCAAACTAAGCAAAGCTTTTTAGTACTATGGATACTAGGCACCGGATAAACATACTTTTATATAGACAAATACATACTTAAATACATATTAACAAACATTCCTATTATTCATACAAATATCTGCACCGACCGGGATTAGAACCCAGGACCTCAAGCTTCATAGTCAGGTTCTATAACCACTTGGCCATCCGCTCGTCAAAATGAAATGTGTGAATGTGTTTGAAATTAAATTCCAAGATTTTGCTAAAATTTCCTTACGAATTCCCAAGAACTTAGCCAGGCCCCTCTTCCCCACTGGGCACTGTGGGCACACTGGGCACGTGCCCAGGGCCCCGCGATGCATTGGAGCCCCCTAGACCCTACTACATTACCAAACGATAACCGATAGCTACTCCACTCTCGCCTGAAAATCAGGCTTACGGAATGTAGCATGTTGTGCCCTGCCTCTATTAGGTGAAAGACGGCCCCCGAACTTAGCCAGTCATTCTAGTGGGAGGCCTGACAATGCTGCGTCTTCCGGTGCATGATCAGCACTCGAGGATTTTCCTCCCCCAACGGTACCAAACCACTTTTACATTATAACGCCAATGGTAAATACTTATTTTTTTATTCATCATCATCAGGCCTACGCGTCTGTTCCAGACGAATTTTTGCGTGGCGCCTGTGCTGCTGTGTCTTTGGTGACTGACCAGACCGATGCGAGAGCGACATTAGAAATGCACTTATAACTTATGCACTGACTGACGTACACACGCACGCTGCTGTAATTATTCAATGTAATGCAATTACAGATTTAAAATAAGATTAACAGAGTCATTTGGCTGTGAAGCTCTAAGATAGTTTACGCTCAGCGCACATCACCAGAGCTACTCTGCAATTTGACAGAAGCTAATTCAAAAGCATCGGTCTTGCGAATCTGGCAACAGAGAAAGGAAGGGATTGCAATCCAGCAGCATTTTCAGTCCAGCTGCATTTTTGCAACATTGTTGTATTCGTTTTTTTTTCGGAACACGAATTAGAATTGATTGCATAATCGCTTCACAACACTAAAAGCAACGTCTAGTTGCTTTTGTGTTTGTATAAAAATACTTACTCACTGTCACTGACTGACTGATCTATCAACACAGCTTTAACCACTGAACGGATCACGCTGAAGTTTAGCACGCAGATATTTATTATGACGTATGCATCCGCTAAGAAAGGATTTTCCAAAATTCACCACCTAAGGGGATGAAAGGGGAATTCAAAGTT
Source organism: Choristoneura fumiferana (assembly GCF_025370935.1). NCBI lineage: Eukaryota > Metazoa > Arthropoda > Insecta > Lepidoptera > Tortricidae > Choristoneura > Choristoneura fumiferana. Next base: position 3,330,142 of record NC_133494.1, read on the forward strand.
TGCATGTAGAAACAAGATTAGACGAATCCACGAAGCCAACGAACGACTCCCTCGCAGAAATTGCGGGCAACAGTTAATTAGGAAAAATATTGTTTTTAAGTAAGTCTTACAAATAATTATAACCACAAACAATCGGGTAAATAGACAAGATGGCGATTTTAAGAGATAATGCTTGTTAAAGTGTTGGCCGTCCACTACAGCACGCTCTAAAATTGAGGACATAGTCAAAATACCATATACGGGACTTATCACGCTATTTTTACACAAGTAATATTTACCTCGACGTTTCAGCAACGTTACAGTTGCCGTGGTCACGAGTAGACTGAAGCGTGGGGTGTCAAGTCTGCCTAGCAGCGCGAGTTCTTAGAGTACTACTGCTAGTACCGGCACTCGTATCACGAACTACCCGCACTTGGTCACTTTTTTTAGTCACCCTATCACACGGACACACAACACTAACAACGTCCGTACGACGTATCGTCGGTATGAGTGAGAATCACGAAAGTTTAAAACGTTATAAAACTGAGGAGTTTCAACAACACACGAATCGTTACTATGCAAACAGATTAACCCGTTAAGATTCTCTGTATCTATAAACTGCTCTCTCTGCATGGTGCATCATTGCAATCGCTAATTAAGGCAGTTGGCCACTGTCCGTTAGCCGCACAGTTAAGCCGGCGTCCACTGAACAAAAACAGTTTACCTAGGATCTAATGCGGTTCTTGCTGATCGGAAGATAATATGGATGGTACAAATAGTCGCGATCGTTAATTTCCTGTTTTATAAAAGTTTAAGGCAAGTTTATTAAATTTTTGTTATTGTTAATTTAAGTAAAATGCTTTTGTCAACTTCGCAACAATCTGTGCTATAAGACGTTGCTTCGTACCAAATTTCAAGATTCTGAGTTCACGGAAAGTACCTACCCTGTAGGTTTCGATTCCCTTGCGAGAGTCGAAAATTTGCAGCATAAACCGCTGTCTTTTGATTGCTTTGGCTAAGAAGTTTGATTTTTTTACAGTTCTACGAGACAGTAGACTTGAGTTTTTGTTATGATTTCAGCTTGATACCTATACGCGTTCCTGAGAAAAAGGGTCTTGACAAACAGACAGACGGACAACAAATTGATCCTATAAGGGTTCCGTTTTTCCTTTTGAGGTACGGCACCCTAAAAATGAATAGGATAAGTATGGCGGAGATGGCAGAATGTCCAGGTTCTTATTTAATAAAAGTTGCAAGTCATCAGTATCATCCCAGCCTATATACGTCCCACTGCTGAGCACAGGACTTCTCTCAGAATTAGAGGGCTTGGGCCGTAGTTCCCACGTGGGCCCAGTGCGGATTGGAAACTTCACAGACACCATTGAATTGCTTAGCAGGTTTGGGCAGGTTTCCTCACGATGTTATCCTTCACCGTAAAGCTCGTGGTAAATTTCAAATGTAATTCCGCACATGAATTTCGAAAAACTCAGAGGTGTGAGCCGGGGTTTGAACCCACGATCCTCTGCTTGAGAGCCTGCAAACCACTCGGCCACCGCGGCTGTGGTACGTGGTCGTTGCACTGAAAGTTGCAAGTGCTATTCTTTTATTATTATTCTATTATTATTATTGTTAAGTTTCTCTCATAGAAAAAAGTGACAAAATGTAGTTTTTATTTATTTTTTTTATTTATTTATTTAGAAACAAACAGTGTGTTCTTGCAGTGTGGAGGTGGAGGAACTGCATGAACACGCATATTTTGCATAAGCTTAGCTATCGTAAGGTCGCGGGTGAGCAAGGAAATTCTTTTAAATTCAAATTCAAATTAAAATGATTTATTCAGTAAATAGGCCGCAATGGCACTTTTACACGTCATTTTTTTTAACTACCAGCGCTTTCGGAAAGACCATCATTGCCAAGAAGAAAGCGCCGCAAGAAACTTGGCATAAAGTCATTTTTTCATTTTTCATTTAGTTCATTGATATGGACCTCCGCAAAGTAACGCCTGATTCAATAAATCATTTACCGACCTTGAGTTTCATGACAAGAACAAAAAGGTCGAGGGTTTTATTTGGAGGGTTGCAACCAAGGTAGCCTGCATGTTACGACACTGTTTACGAGCAAGTGTGATGAAAATTAAAATGAATGTAGTACTCACGAGACGTCGGCGGTGGTATTGGCCAGCAGCCGCACGCAATCGAGACAGCCGCGCGCGGCGGCATAGTGCAGCGCCAGCGCGCCGTTGTTGGCGCGCGCGTGCGCGTGGTGTGTGTCATCGCGCGCCCCATCCACCACCCCTCGACAGCCAGCCGCCCGCTCCTGGACAAAAAGAAAATTAACATAAATAAACTAGCTGTTGCCCGCATCGTTTATCGCTATCCCGCAGGAACTATGCAATTTTCCGGGATAAAAACTATCCTATGTCCTTCCCCGGGATTCAAACTATCTGTATACCGAATTTCATCTAATAGGTTCAGCAGTTTAGACGTGATTGAGTAACAAACATCCGTCTTCACAAAATTTCACATTTATAATACTCGTATTAAGTAAGACTAGATGAAAACCCGGCTTCGCTCGGGTAAAATGTAGACTCATAATAACATGTTTGAAAAACATTTTTTGCCAGTGTAAAGACTGTCGTACCAACTATCGAAAAATCTGACGTATAGCCTTAATATTATCACAAACGTACTTTCACAGCTAACGTACGTATCGGTATTTCTCTAGCAGATATTTCTCCTAAATCTTACTTGCCCAAATAACTATGATGTCTCTGTCTCATAATCAAAGAAATTAGACCTAAAGGGCCCCATATACGGAACGATTCGTCTGTACGATCGATCTGATGAAAATCGACGAATCGTACCGTGTGTGGGACCCTTTAAGAGGTCACTATGGAGAACGAAATACGAACTTGTGACACCTGTGACACGTGATGACGTGACACTAACGCCACTTTGATGTGATGACATTGACATGTTTACTTCGCAACGCCATTATATACTTAGTAATTTATTCAAGTTTATATTGAAAATACTCGATAATCCGAATTTTCCGCCTACAAGTTGTCGACTCGGATTGACTAATTTTTACGCTCTTCAATTTGATGTGCATTTCGTTCGAGTCTACCGTACCCCTTGACGAAATTATTAATATAGATAAGATAGTTAAGATATCACAAGGTCTAAGTTATTAAAATTTATTAGTCTGTTGCCCACGATCAATTAATTCATCGCTATCCCGCTATAAAAAACTATCCTATACCCTAACCCGGGACTCAGATTATCTGTAATACCGATTTAATCTAAATCGGTTCAGCGGTTTAGGCGTAATGAGGTAGAACAAACAAACAAACTGACACACGTTTATAATATTAATGGGATTGCCGAAGAAGATGAAAGATAATTTATTTCTTTGGAATTAATTTCATTTTTTTATTATTTATTATTATTATTATCTTTTAATTTTATTTCTTACTATTTCTGGTGTACAATAAAGAGCCATTGTATTGTATTGTGTAATTTGTAGGTATCTACGCATTACTTTTTCTTAACAATGTTAAAGTTTTTTAGCTGTCTGCACTCTTTGTTGATTGTGCTTGAGGAATAAGCTTTTGGGGAACTCTTAATTAAAGTAACCACGATAATATATAGGTACAACAAATAATTCCAAATAAAATTATATTAATTTCCAAACACAAAATTCAATTTCGAAAGCAAACAAATATATGTATTTCTAATAAATTTGTATCCATTTAACAACTTTTCATTTCTTTATGCAAAAGTAAGTAATTTAAATTGGATTTAATTTGCGAAATTACAAGTTTCTTGAATGAAAAATAAAAGTAGCGAATAAAAGACATCAACGGGACGGAGCGAATGTTGTGGCTGCTAACAGCGCCATCTGCTTATTCTACCGGATACTACAACCTATCGTAAGTAACAATGTTGACGTTCAGCCAGTACAGCTACTCGCCGCTAGATGGCGTTGAAATCAAGATGTGTTTATAAAATTTTAACAAGTATTTTTTATGCGTAAATTTTTATTTGTAGTGGAGAAATATAATTAAAAAAAACTATAATTCTTATTCGTCATAATCTTCGTCATTCTCATGATAAATCCAATCCTCATTTTTATTTGGAAAATGCGGCAGAAATTACAAGCGTAAAATGTTCATTTACTTACCTACACTTAGTTCATTTCATACTATTATATTTAAAATTGTCCTGGAAAATACAACGTAACCGATATTGCCACCTTTTTAGGCTGGTTGTTCTAAGACCAGAGAGGTCCGATCTTATTCAATGCAATCTCGTTGATACGAATCCGAAGTAAAATAAATAGAATGCCACCTATTTCTGTAACATATATAATTTCTTGTACCCAAAATGGTTGTCTGGAAGAGATCGCTTTTAAGCGATAAGACCGCCTATTGTCTACCGTGAATGTGTTTATATTATAAGTATTTTTACTGCTTTATGGTGTGCAATAAAGAAGTGGTGGATTGTATTGTATTGTATTGTAGAATATAAAAATATTAAATCATCATCATCATCATCTCTCGTCTTGGTCTGGCCTAAGCACAGACTACTCTCAGAATAACAGGCCTTGGGCGATAAATCCCACGCGGGTCCACTGCAGTTCGGTAATTTCACATTCATGATCGAATTACTTCGTATGTGTGCAGGTTTTCGTTCTCCGTAAAACTCATGAAAAGTTTCAAAGGGTAATTTCGCACATAAATTTCGATAAACTATAAAGTGCAAGCCTGAGCTTGAATCCACAACCCTCTCTTTAGCAGGGCACAGGGTCAACCACTAAGCTACCACGGCTACGTACGAGTAGATAGAGTTATATACCTAGATAAAAAAAAGCTGCTATTTATTAGTTAATAAAAAAGTTAATATAAAGTTAAACTTTGTTTATATGTGCTTGTATTTTATTTGTATTAGTAGTCTCTTCAGAGCGATCTTTTCCAAGTAACCAAATCTTAAATTAAATAGCAATATTACAGAAGTATCTCCTCATCATTATCACAATCTCAGCCTATACCGGGTGTGGCCTGTAATACGAGCAAAAAATTTAAACATAGATCGTCCTCGTCAATCTGACCACAACTTTAGTTCAGCGATTTTTAAAAATAATGGAGTCTTTGAATTTTCCTTTTTTCATACAAATTAAATACTGATATCAATGTACGCTATCCTAGATAGAACACAACTGACGTCGCCTGTCACGCTACAAACATCAAGCATTTTGCTTTACATTGCTTCTTCGAATAAATTTAAAAGTGTAATAAAATTTAAAAAACTAATTATTTTTATAAGTCGCTGAACTAATGTTGTTCAGTTTCACGAGTATGATCTATGTTTTAATTATTTGCTCATATTACAGGCCACACCTGGTACCTATAACGTACTACTGATGGGCACAGGCCTACTCTCAGAATAAGAGGTACCGATGCATCTACTTTTTAAGGTCGCGGGTGAGGTAATTGCTTTAGTTCATCTACTTTTCGCGAAAGACAAAATAAGTTCCGTTTTAAAAACCAATGAATTCAATGCGCCTTTAACCAAAATGACGACGAATAACTGCGCCTGCGCAGCCGCAGAATTCGCGGTCACTTACAGACACCGACACTATGTCAACCGACCGCACATAACTCCGCGTGCTTTGAACCGCACACGCCAATTATTTATTGATTGGTTTAAATTATAGGTATAGTACTCGTATATTATATTGGCATGATGCCTAATATTGTTACCCGACTGCCGGAAAGAGGGATACTTTGTCTATTCCTATAGTATTTTTAGTAACTTAAACGGCTGGACGGTTTTCAAAATATTAGGTATCGACTCATAAAAACTCTCGGAGTGCATAGGGTATAATATATCTCAAAATGGCATCCGTAAAAAAAATATGAAGAAGCCCAAGCAGCACGACAGGCTGTATAGAAGCTGTATTTTAGTTTTATTGTATTCCACAGGCTATATAGTGAGGCTGTACAAGGGCTGTATAAGCGCTTATACAACCTCTATAAGTAAAAATTGGGCCCTTGTTATACAGCCTTATGCGTTATTATAGCTGTATAGTTGCTGTATAGCTAAAAAATAGGCTGTACTATAGCTGTAGAAGAGCTGTAGTATGATGTTGAAGAAAACCATAGGCATATAGTTATTCTCTTATAAGTTTCTTAAAAAGATAATAGTTCTTCATTGGTTTTTTATGAGAATTACAATGTGAAATTTATGAAAACAACCACTTATTCTTTTTAGTTATGATAATGGTGGGCCGCCAATTTACTGTGAAGTTATAAGTCAAGAATAAATGTTGGACTTTAGGTAGTGATAATTGTAGATTCAACGTGCCGATTTATTTTTACTGGGAAATAGTGCATAGTTTTGTGGAAAAATATTCACGCGCCCGCGAAATACTGAAGAATTCAAGAGGAATATTACCAAAACAAGTAAGTAAATTAATGGTTTTGAGGTTAGAATCATAAGATTGTTAAATAATACTGTACAACAGGTATCACTTATGATTTATTTATCTGAAAATCATAACTATATAACTTCAGCAATACTCAAATAATGTAAGAAGTCATATTTTCTTTTATTGTTATTTGTTCGAAAATGGCGACAGATTTTATACAGCGTAAAAGATATCTGGAGAGTATTATAGATTCCGTGGTTTTACTACGCACTTTCTGGATTCCATTTCACAGCTTTTACCCTTTAATAGCCGTTATAAAATAATATTTTTATTATATAGGCTGTACATCAGTTTTCAGCAAATAAATTATACAGCATGGCAGTAATACAGATTAAAGCTGTATTACAGAATTCATTTATTATTATAGTTCTATAAAATCATATTTGACAGAAGTTATGAAACTATTACACTGACAAGAGTGTACAGTTACGCATTAATAATAAGCTTTAGAAAGTAGTTTTAATATACCATTATACAGAAACAAGTATTAAGTGATACCATTTTATAACTTATAGCTGTAGTAAGTAAGTGATCACATGCAAAATACAGCCTCTATGCAGCTTGAAGGATAACATTAGATTGAAGTGTGTGGAGTTCAAATATTCTGTTTTAAAGCTTTAAGTTTACACGGAGTATTTTATAAAAACTTAGTACAGCTTTAGCTGTATAATAACGGTTTAATCACTTTTATAAGTAAATAATCTTTTCTTGACACCTTTATGGATCACCAGTAGAACTCTAAGTTCTAATAGTGCTGTATATTTGATGTCGGCAACGCTTGCGTGCTGCTTGGGAGGTATCAAATTATGGTTATCAAATTAAATGACTTAGACTGAACAACTTTTTTTTTAATTTATCATTTTATCGGCGTACCTACTCATGCCATGCGCAATGGCAGCTTTCTAGCACTAACTCTAGCTAAACCGCGGAAAGGCGGGCCGACGGATATGGCGAAACTAAGTAAAGCCTTGTTTGCAGGACTTTTTTTTCTATTCGACTGGATGGCAAACGAGCAAGTGGGTCTCCTGATGGTAAGAGATCACCACCGCTCATAGACACCTGCAACACCAGGGGGATTGCAGATGCGATGCCAACCTAGAGGCCTAAGATGGAGAGAAGAGAGAAAGAAGCTGAGAGTGGCACCCATTGCCAAACTTTTTACCAAACTACAGTATTTTTTAATGTAATTTTTAAGTGTAATCAACTTGTTTTTTGGCAATAAACATTTCTTATTTCATTTTATTTATTACGGCCGTTGACGTAGCGAGATGAGATATAAGAAGCTGTACTGTAGCTTCTCCCCACTGTCAATTGCCACTGGTTTCCGCGATTGCTCTAATGTGGATACCATCGAAGCACTATGTAATAAAATTGTATTTTTTTTATTTGCTTTTTATATCTCATCTCGCTACGTCAACGGCCCAGACAGATGTTATGCCTGGGGACCGAAATCTAAAGGAAGTGCGTCGAAAGTTGTATATATGCGTCCGAGTTGAGAAACTTTGATGGTATGATGCAGTGAAGTGTCTAATTTGTCCACTAGATAGCGAAAGGAGTCGCTACACTTGCAATAATTCCTTATCCTAAATGTGTGCGTATGTATTTTTTTTATTCGACTGGATTGCAAACGAGTAAGTGGGTCTCCTGATGGTAAGAGATCACCACTGCCCATAAACATCTGCAACACCAGGGGTACTGCAGATGCGTTGCCAACCTAGAGGCCTAAGATGGGATACCTCAAGTGCCAGTAATTTCACCGGCTGTCTTACTCTCCACGCCGAAACACAACAGTGCAAGCACTGCTGCTTCACGGCAGGATTAGCGAGCAAGACGGTGGTAGCAATCCGGGCGGACCTTGCACAAGGTCCTACCACCTGCAACACAACACACAACACACAAAGTGTGTGTTTAACACAAAGGTAGTCCTGATAATAACAAACAGAACAATAAAATAATTATCGAATTCGGTGCGTATGTATTTTTTTTATTCGACTGGATTGCAAACGAGCAAGTGGGTCTCCTGATGGTAAGAGATCACCACTGCCCATAAACATTTGCAACACCAGCGGTACCTTTTGCAGATGCGTTGCCAACCTAAAGGCCTAAGATGGGATACCTCAATAGTGTATGTCTCTGTGTGTGTGCGCTTAATGACAATCTGCAACGAGAACTACATCCATCGTAATTAACTCAATTTTATTTCTTTGGATATTTTGTATTCACTTACACCTTCTCCCTTTATTTCCTAATATTTAATACTTCCTTTGTCTTGGTCAGATGAGACATACTGTAGAATGGTTCTACATCTGTTTATGACTCAACCATCAGACTGTGTAGTAATGAATGTCAATAGCACATAAATATGGGGTAACTACAATAGGTCACGGTTGGTGCGCGCATCCGGGCGATTTCCAGCTAATGCCTAAACGTGACCTTAGCCGAGTCACATTAGTAGCGATTTTAGAACAAAAGTGTGTAAAGCCATGGTATACTGGCGATACTGCCCCTATACTGCGAAGTACAGAACTTCGTTTGCAGTCCCGCTGACGCTATAGCTAATACCTTTAAACGAGCAATTCTTGAATATATATAATAAATATCAAATAAATATCACCAGACAATTCACACCAATTGACCTAGTCCCAAAGTAAGCTTAGCAAAGCTTGTGTTATGGGTACTTAGCAACGGATAAATATAATTATATAGATACAGATACATACTTAAATACATATTAAACACCCAAGACCGAGAACAAGCATTCGTATTTTTCATACAAATATCTGCCCCGACACGGGAATCGAACCCGGGACCTCAAGCTTCGTAGTCAGGTTCTCTAACCACTAGGCCATCTGGTCGTCTAAATATATAAATGAATATATTCCAATACCTTTAAACGAGCAATTCTTGTATATATATAAATATATATAATCAGAATCTCGGAAACGGCTCCAACGGTTTCGATGAAATTTGGCATGTGGGGGTTTTCGGGGATGATAAATCGATCTAGCTTGGTCTTATCTCTGGGAAAACGCGAATATCGAATTTTAGCCCGAGTAAAGCTCGGTCGCCCAGATACTTATTTATTACGAGAGTGAGAGGGACGTTATGATACGAACTTAGAATTCCGTAGTAGCTCTCCAGGCACTTGCAAATGTGTCACACAAAGATATGCGACATGGCCAACTTAGTGATAGTTGCAGAGGCTCTGAATAGATTTCGTATGTACTTACTCTGGTACCGTAAATAACATAAGCGTTAGCTGGACGGCAAGATACGAATTTCGACTTTTGCACTTCGCAGGTTCTACGGCCTTGACTGAAAATATTAACTCTTCATAACTACTAAATTTCATTGAAATCGGCTTATACATTGTAGTGAATCGAGTAACAAATACCATCACAAACTTTCTTATTAAAAAATAAAATAAAAGTAACTAATAACTTCAACTAACTAGTAACTAATAACTTTAGACGACCAGATGGCCTAGTGGTTAGAGAACCTGACTACGAAGCTTGAGGTCCCGGGTTCGATTCCCGTGTCGGGGCAGATATTTGTATGAAAAATACGAATGTTTGTTCTCGTGTCTTGGGTGTTTAATATGTATTTAAGTATGTATCTATCTATATAATTATATTTATCCGTTGCTTAGTACCCATAACACGAGCTTTGCTAAGCTTACTTTGGGACTAGGTTAATTGGTGTGAATTGTCCCGTGATATTTATTTATTTATAACTAAACTATAACTAGAAAAAAAATGTAAAAGGTCCCCCGCGGCATGGACCCAAAGATGCTGGCAGCATTTTTCCTCCTTGTGCGAGGAAGCTGTTCCCTTCCCTGTGGTATCCGAAAGTCGTTTTGACAATTCCTTATAGAGGATCATTAGCTTTCTATAAATGGGTTGTTAAGATAAGATAACATTTATTTGCAAAAAAAGGGTTAGTTACATGTCTTAGTGTTATGTTAGATATCATTCCTTCTTTTTCAGCTGCATTCATACACCATGCAAATACATACATAAAGCAGGCGCTCAATTATTTCTAAATGCATAGCATGTGTTTAGTCTATAATTTATAAATTCCTTAACACTGTAAACGCAGTGTTCAAGGAGCCAACATCTTAATGTGCTGTTATTTGGTCAGGTTAGTTATTGAAAATCAGTATGCACATATTATAACTATTCCTTTTGTAAATGCTGTTATGACAGCGTTATGTTATGAGACAAATTAAAAAAATGTATTAAGAAAAGTCGGTAAGATCCTAGAACTTGTTCCAAAATGCTGAAGAGACTACGAGCTTATACGAGTCCAAAAATTCCAAAACAATAATCATGACAAGTTATACAGCAAACATTAATCGTTAGATAGGTAATTGTGCTATGTTATTTCTGAACTCTTTATCCTCTATAAGTTCAAAGTTCACGGCAGTTCATTTCATAAACAATACCCCCGTTTTTTCTGACAGTCATTTAAAAAGTGATATTTACCTAAAATTACCGGCGCGTAATGCAACATCCAGCGTGTCGAGGTCATCTTCATAGTCATGGCAGAGCTCCATCGTGGTGTTCCTTGCTTCGTGTACATCGAAGAGCACCGCTCCATCTCCTAACTTATCCGTCATCACGCTTCGGTACGACCGCGTCCCAAAACTAGAGGTCTCAGACGACCCTCGCAAGAACCGCCGAGGAGGTACATTCGTGTTCTGAGCCTGAAGTCCCGGTTTCCGCAACCGCCTCTTCATGTATCTCCGCATTCTTAGTGACAGCATCACGCGTATTCGAATATGACGCTTAATATTCCTATCGTACCGCAACTGCTCTTTGTTTTTTTTGTCTCGCTTCTTCTTGCGCGGGATCTCATCTATCCGTTCCAGGTAGCCGTGATTCCGCTCGACTACCCCCGAATCGAGGGTAGGCGAGCGATCGAAGAAATCCGAGTTGTTGTTTTTCCAAGCCTTGCTTAGCGACCAGTTTTCACCGCAAGAGGAGTTTTTAAAATTACGCTGTATAGGTTTCTCGTATATGTCTTCTTCTAGTGCGAACATTCGGCGAGAGAGTAGGAAGTTGTCTATGTTTCGTCTTAGCGTACTATTTTCTGAACTCACGGCGGTGCTTATTATGTTTGAGGTGAGGGTATCGGTGCTTTTTTCTAAAGGATTTTCTTTGTTTAATTCAGGTGGTTCGGGGAGTGCTTTTTTTCTTTTAGCGATGGTCATGATGCGTCTACGCATAGCGGACATATTCGTCAGTTCGCTTTTAAGAAGGGCCCTTTCCGTTTTTCGGGTGTCATTTCCGGGGACCATGCGCCGTTTTCCGAGCAGCTGCACAGATCCTTGATGAGTCGTGCTATCGCGTTGCAATTCTCGTCCTTCACTTTAGGCATCATCACATGAGAGTCGTTTCAAGTATGGAATCGTTATTTAACTGTCACTTTAAGAAAGAACACAGAAAATCAAAGTTAACTAGATTTAGGCGTGATGGGGTTAACGTAATTAAAGCAAGGCTTCCGCATTCCCTCTCGCTTGTTACGCGGAGTTGCGTAAGGTCTCATTAAAATTCGACCGTGTCTCGGAGCGAATCTAGTGCTACCAACATTACAACTGAGTTATGGCCGTTTACCCTAATTGTATATCGATTTGTTGCCAATTGGTATTTGGCATTTATGGACGATTATCTAATAATTGGGTGTGAAGTTGAACTAGATCAATCGCCTGTGATTTATGGTAAATATGGAATTGAACCAAAATTTATGATAATGCTATTAATAGTAATCTTAATGCAAATACAAACTTTCGTGGCTTTTAATATTACATCTATCACCGCTCAAATTACTAAGCCATTACTAAATTCATACATGAAAACTCGTTAATATTGGTGACCAATTTGCCAAAACCGTTGTATTGCACACTGCACCTAATTTATTCTGGGATAGGTGTTAAAATAGGTGGTTGTTTTTTAGGTATCCGTATAATTGCTGATTTAATACTAATTAGCTCTGTCACTAACTTCAGTTACCTACACGATGTTTGCCGCAAAAAATACTTCCTTGCGTTCCAACTGCAGGCAATTGATTTATAATTAATTATACGGGAAGACGTATTGCACGCGTGCTATACTCGTTGGTAGAGCTGTATTTTGCTAAATCCAGTTTTAGTAAAATTTATCACTTTATGTTTTTTTCTGCTTCACTATTTGCTGGTAAACGTATAGTCAAAAAAACCGGCCAAATGCGAGTCGGACTCGCGCACGAAGGGTTCCGTACCATTATCTATACAACATTAGACATTAGCAAAAAAAACACGTTTGATGTATGGGAGCCCCCCTTAAATATTTATTTTATTTTGGTTTAATTTATTTTTAAAGTGAATAACGACTAAATATTCTATGAATATTTTAAACGTCTACCTGTTGCCGTTATTAATATCGAGCAAAAAACGGCAAAAAAAAACACTTTTGTTGTATGGAAGCCTCCATTAAATATTTATTTTATTCTGTTTTTAGTATTTTTTGTTATAACGGCTACAATTATACATAATCTGGGAAATTTAAACTGGTTCGTGAGTCAAACTGGTGACAAACGGATAACGGACGGACAGACGGACAGCTGTAATGTTATCAAGGGAGCGAGCAATGAAAGCAACAGCTGATCGAAGACTGGTTATACATATTTATTGAATGCCCTGCTCGATCCTTATGTCTTAGTAATCTTAGTAATTGGGTTTCCGTTTTTACCCTTTGGACACGGAACCTTAAAAATCAAAGCATTTTTAACTATAAAATAGTTCTAAGTTTTCTTGTTTTTAATACGTTTTAGTTAATAAGGCAGTCAGAGCGGTGCAACGGCAGATTTTGAAATACTTATTCACAAAATGAAATGCAAATTTATTCAGACTATCTTTTTTTATTGGCAACTAACGTTGTTGTGTTTGAATTTAGATTTGAACTAATAGCATAAGGCACTTGTCCCACCGCCGACGATGAACGAGAAGCGAGTAGAGCGAGTAACTAGAAACGAGTGGGTGAGCAGCGAGAAGCGAGTGTAGTTTTGTCGCTGGCTGTAAGCGAGTGTTCGAGTGCGACGGGCGATTACTGACAAGCGGCCGCCAAGCTGACATCGCTGAGCGAGTATCTATAGCTCAGCGAGTTTTTTAGCTCTTGTCGCTGCGACAAAAGATGTAAGAGCGAATTCTCGCCGACAGTGTGAACAGCCAGCGATCAACTATTAATATATGTGTCTCTTTTACTCACACAGGATATAATATATTTTGTTCGTTTCTTGAGCGAGAAAATAGTCGATAGCCAATCGTTTCCTCGCTGGCGGTGAGACAACTGCCTCAATTGCCCTCCCTCCATCCATAACCTTCCTATTTATAAACGGTTATTAAGCTTAAGTTAATTTTACATTAATTTCGTCACCTGTCATTTTGATATTTGCCTTTGCCAAAGACGCACTAAAGCAGCGTTTCCACCAGAGATGTGCGAGTATGTGTTGAGAGGAATATGTTTTTCGTTAACCAATAGAAACGCTTCATTTGCCTCTCCTCGCTCCGCTCAGCTGTTTCCACCAGAGATGTGCTGTGCGAATGCAAATGTAGAGTTTCTATTGGTTAATGAAAAACACATCCCTCGAAACACATCCTCGCATAATATGAGTGGAAACGTTACTTAAACATATATTTTGCTGTGACTTTTTACTAACAAAGTGGTCGCGACCTCACGTCTTATCTACCGCACTTTAGAGCAAGCAAAATCTTATTTTCCTTAAATCTTTAGTTACAAAAAAATACTTCAAAATTCCTCCTCGGTTCTCAGGTATCTACAACCACCAATTATATTCGTGTTAATCTAAAACTACAACCCGACATTCGCGATTGTATGTACAGTACATAATTATATTCTGTATATCTTGCGAAACAAACTCTCCCTTTTAAACACCGCGTTACATAATTGACACTAAAGTGTAAATGCTCAATGTATTATTGTTAAGCTCGACAGGTAAACAATTTTATGAGTTTACACCAAGCGTTTTCCAAATGTGTGAACTGAGTTAATTCGCACGTTTATTCTTAGTAAGCGAATTGTAACATTATTCTATTGTTTTTTTCTACATTGTTTATCACCTTACTGATAAAATGATTGGGTTAATTACCTTCTTCCGCGGAAGCAATAGTACATTGTACAACAAGAGCATAAAACGAGCCATTTTACCCGAGACGTTCATATAGCCACGCGGAAAATGGGTTTAAGGGGGTTGCTCTTCCATACAAACCTACGGACACCCCGCATAGCTTCCACGGACATGTTTTCTTAGAGGATTTTTTGAGAATAGTAAATTATGGATATGCTCTTCAAGCAAAATCCAAAAAAAAGTAACTTTATTGCATCAAAAGTGCAGCGTGATGCAGTAAATTTTGATGCATTTTACCATTGTATGAGTACAACTGACAGTGTTCGCAGCGAGCATGTAGTGACATCTTATATGGGTGCGTGAGTCAATGTCACAAAATCAAACTATTGTAAATAGGTATCGACTATTTCGTGTGGTCACGTGACCATCACCTTTGGCTCAGATAATACGACAACTAAATGAGAAAGCATTAGATCACTGAGAGATCAAGTTCAAGTTTCTAAATCTAGTATCTACTTTTTTGTTTTTAAATCTGTTATTTTCGTAAGTTGAAACGCCTAAACTATTATTTCTGATTAATGCAAGGACGCAAACTGTAAGTACGACGAAAAATAGGTAAGTTACTTTTAAAATTGTCATTTAAAATAATAATTATTTAAGTAACAGACCCAGTCCTCGGCAAAAATTATAACATTGCATACTTTACATACATTATAATGCGGTGCTTCGATCTAGGACAAGTGGTTTAAATTCAACTTACAAATTCTGAACAGATATTAGTTATTTACTCTTACGTAGACAGTAGCGCCACTAATTTAAATAAAGCATATTTATTCTCACAATAAAAGGTGCTAGGTGTAATCACTAAACTAATTAGTTAAAAAATAAGGTCTACATTCAACATACATTGCATGTGTATGTATGAATATCAAGTTTTACAGTGAGGCTCAAATAAATTCCTACATATCACGGCATTTTTACGGCCGCTAAATCTAGGCTCGGTGAATAAAAAGGTTTTCACAATCGAAGTAGTTTTCGTACCTTTTTTATTATTATAACTGGCTAGATAAGTAAATTTAAACGTCATTATAATACATTTTTGTCACAACGTCAAGTCAATGAGATTGATATTCAAAAGCAATTATGTTTGAATAATTATGGTTTGAACACAAATCAAGAAGTCAAAAAGTTGGCGGACGAGAGGAAATTAGCAAGAGTGCAACTCTTAAACTATTTATGTATGTACGATTCGATGATGAAAAGAATACCTATGTAATTGGATACACGGGTATGTTTATTTTATCATTTTTGTCAGAAACATTAATATTTGTTACAAGAACACCAGAGGCAGGGCTGTAAGAATTTAATTCCTACTGGGTGGCCAAAGTATGGCTTATCGTGTGTACCAAACTTGTGGTCTGCAGCAACCTACTACGAAAACATGCCAAATTTCCCTAACTCTTAGTTGCGTCGTGAACATTTTCACTCCATAGAAGTAAGTCGCTTCCCACCGTCTGTCTGCATATGTACGAGTATGTACTGTATGTACTCTATTATGAAGTGATTCAAGATTTTTTATTTTATTTATAAGTGTGAGAAACGGCAGGGTTATGGTTATGGTTTTGGAGCGTATGTATGGTCATTTCTTTCGCACGCTATGCAACAAGGCCTTGATGCATCTTAGCAAACAACAAGACAAGAGCAGAGACAAGAAAATAAGTCTTTGTTAGGAGTGACACAGGTTGTTAATTTTATGCGTATGTTATCTGTCTGTGTATCTTTCCGTCGGCCCATCCGTCCGTCCGTCTGTCGATCCGTCCATCTGTCTGTCCGTCTTTCTGTCTGTCTGTGTTTCGAAGTGAACACTACATCATTATTGTCCAGTGATGACATATGGATCCGAGACGTGGTGCTTTACTTTAGGCCTTATAAATAGGCTCAGAGTTGCTCAGCGAGCTATGGAGAGAGCTATGCTTGGGGTTTCTCTACGGGACCGAATCAGAAATGAGGAGATACGTAGAAGAACAAGGGTCACCGACATAGCCAAGCGAATCAGCTCGTTGAAGTGGCAATGGGCGGGCTATATAGCACGGAGAGCGGATGGCCGTTGGGGCCGAAAAGTTCTCGAGTGGAGGCCGCGGATCGGCAAGCGCAGCGTAGGACGTCCACCAACAAGATGGACGGATGACCTGGTTAAAGCCGCAGGTTCGCGGTGGATGCAGGCTGCTGCCAGTTGAAGCAACTGGAGGTCTGTGGGTGAGGCCTATGTCCAACAGTGGACGTCCTACGGCTGAGATGATGATGATGATGATGGTGAATAAAGTTGTACCAACTGTACTTTAGTCGAAAATTTTACTATGACCTTTAAAATTTATAAGTATTTTATTGATAATTAGAAGCAGAGTCTTGAGAAATAGCTCATGTTAGGAGATAAAGAGATCAGAAGAGGTATCGTTAGATTTGTCTCTGTTAGGAGTGACACAGGTTGTTAATTTTATGCGTATGTGAGTCTGTCTGTGTACCTTTCCGTCGGCTCATCCGTCCGTCCGTCTGTTGATCTGTCCATCTGTCTGTCCGTCTGTCTGTCTGTCTGTGTTTCGAAGTGAACATTACATCATTGTCCTATTTTTTTAATTATTGTTTACCAACGCACACACCAAACCTTTATCCTAAAAAGCTGAAATTTAAGATAAGGAAAAAATGGGATTTATTATGTAGGTACCTACATAAAAATTCTACTGGTTCGTAACTATTATTTAGTTTTTAGGGTTCCGTACCTAAAAAGTGCCAACGGAACCCTATTTCTGAGACTCCGCTGTCTGTCTGTCTGTCTGTCCGTCCGTCTGTCACAGGGCTCTATCTCTTGAGTCGTAATAGTTAGACACTTTAAATTTTTACAGATTATGTATTACTGTGGCCGCTATAACAACAAATACTCAAACCAGAATAAAACAAATATTTAAGTTTTTTTTTGCTAATGTCTAATGTTGTATAGATAATGGTACGGAACACTTCGTGCGCGAATCCGACTCGCACTTGGCCAGTTTATTTTTAATACCCAGGGTATTCAATGTTATATATTTAATTTTACAACTCTATCTCCATATCACTAATCTCTGTAAATTTTACATGCAGGCAGAAAGGAATAGCAAAAATCTAAATTCAATATCAGGATATTTTGAAAAAGATAAGTATTGTTCACAAACCGATCTTAATGACGATGATGATTGATGATGATGGTCGTATGTCATCGCTGCCGAATTTCTAACTTTATTCAATGAAAGGGTGACCTGTCGTTTCGCCGAGTTTCATTACGCAGATTTTTCGTTTCGCAGAACTAATTGGCAGATTTTTCATTTGGCTGAGCAACGTGGTATAATTTCGTTACGTCTATTATTCGTTTCGCCGAGTAGTCGGGGAAGAATAGCGATAAGCAGATTTACGTTTAGTAGATTGTTTGTTTCATAATTGTTTCAGTAAACCGAGCAACTGTTCGTCGAGACACAATAAGCAGGAGTTATCATATGCATTCATATTGTTAAGTAGATTTAAAGTTCAGTCGATTTTTGTTTCGTAATCGGCCAAACGACAGGTAGGATTATGAGTTGACTATATAAATATACTAGCTTTTATCAAAATGAAGTTAGGTGTGACGACGAGCGTCAGCGAGGAGGAGTGTTAGGTAGATTTGCGACCAACAACGCACGAGCCGAGCGAGCGAAGCGAGCGTGCGCGGCAGCAGGCCGGCAAAGTGCCAGAACCGAACTGCTAGCATCGCGACATTGTTTGTTTTAGACTCCAATACAAAATAAATACAAATGATGGTCAAAAATACGTTTATTACTTGTTTTATGCTTAAAACTTGTGAGGGTACATAAGAAAATCATAAAGAATGCGCCGGTCAGCACGGCGTGTAAAAATGCAATAACGCCATAGTGTAATCCACACATATTCGCGGTATTGAATGCCTTCCCCATGCGAAACGAAAATGCGAAAAGTTGATATGCGCACTGAATAATAGTTCAACCGTTACAAAAGCGATATGTTGTTCGACCAAATGTGCAAAATGTGTAGTGATTAATAGGCTTAACGAATTTCTGTAAATAGTTGTTCGGCTTACTGACTCATATGCCAAGTAAATAGTCTGCTAAAGGTTGAGTTACGAAACGTTAGTCTGCGAAACGATACAGCTGCGTACAAATTCATCGGCGTACCGTTACTCGGCGAAACGTTGTCTGCCAATCAATAATCTGCCTAAAAATAGTCGGCGAATCATTAGGTAACCAATGAAAGACATGGAGAAACTTTGTCACAAAGACATAGTTCAGATAATTTGATATTACGCTGTCCGTCCGTCTATTTCTATAGGATTACTTAAAACTGAAGCAAACTGAAGTGGCAGTGGGCCGGCCATATCAGCCGAAGAACCGATAACTGCTAAGGTAAACGAGTAAAAGCTAGCGTGGCGAGGGACCCTCAGACTAGGTGGAGCGATGATCTTCACTGGGTAGCTGACAGTAACTGGATGAGAGTGGCCGAGGTTCGTGCTCAGTGGCGTGCAATTGGAGACGCCTATGTCCAGTAGTGGGCTAAGATAG
>NC_133494.1:3349431-3353476 GCF_025370935.1 Choristoneura fumiferana
AGCAAAAATGAGAAACCAGGTTTGGTAAGTATGCGAACGGGAACGTCTTTTTCGAAATGAAAACAACTATTGTACGTCTATTACAGAAATCGGAAGATAAGAGTTCTGTTTTACATGATCTTTATTCGTGAAGGGTTTTGTTTTTTCTTATCCTTGAAAGAAGTAAACGTGTGTACCTATAGAAAGTTTTACTTTCAAATCATCATCATCCTCGGCCAAGATAATGTCCACTGCTAAACACAAGCCTGTCCGTAGAATGCGGATTTCATTCTGAATGCCATAATGAATGACAACTTGCTACTTGCATCTACTGGTTGCCAGAAACTCTCACGATTTCGTCACTCCACTTTGTGGGAGGCCTGCCAACGCTTAAACTTACGATTCGTGGTCGAGGGCCTTTCTCCTCCAAAGATTATCTAAGCCCTGTCTATAAAATACTTTAATACAAACATATGATTACTACTTACTACTTTTTAAATAGGTACCTATTTACTAAAATATTTTTAACTTACATCGAGTATCTGACGCTTCAGAATATTTTTAATCAAAGTTTGCGATTCATAACTACTTCACATCTTCTTTCCACTGAGAGCTAAAGTATAGGAATCACTTTAATCCCGGCGGGGTCAACGACCGTTTATTTAAAATAGCATATTGAAGAACGTTATTGAATGCATTATCTAATGCACTAAGAAAGTACTTTACTTTTTAAGATGACTAACCAGGCGTATAGCCATTAGGTTCAAAGTTACTCTTAGATACTTATTTAATGTTTTGCTCGGTGCGTCTACTTTCAAAGAAAAGAAAGTATTTTTAAAGTATCTTCATTAAACTGACTTAAAATAAAAATGACAGTTGCGGTGTCTGAGATTTTCAGTTTAATAATTAACACCTTGTATAAACAGCTACCTGGTTAAGATCGCAGGATCGCGGTGGATGCGAAAATCACAAGACCAGTCTGAGTGGAGAGCCTTGGTGGAGGCCTATGTCCAGCAGTGGACGTCTTTCGGCTGACATGATGATGATGATGATGATGATAAACAGCTAGCCCTACAATTTCCCGAAAGTAGAGAGAGAGAGAGAGAGAGAGAGATAGAGAGAGAGAGAGAGAGATACACAGGCTAAAAATAATTAAAAGGAAAACTTTTTGAAAGACCATAGAATAATATAAATTTGGTGGCTTATACAGATAATGAATCTCTTTTGTTAGTAACAATAGAAAATAGACACTCAAACACAAATAACAAATTAATAGAACAAGTCCATAAGCTTTTTTATAACATCAAAAAACAATTTTACATCACAACGTCCTGCTTATATTTCCCCCTTTCGAAAAGCGAAAAACGTCAAGTCAGCTGCAGGTAAAATGTTGCAGACTCCGACCCTTGTGCCGAAGGGGTGCAAGAGTACCTTGGCAACCGGATTGTTTCTTTCGAGAGGCTTTCGTGGATTATTTTGCGAGAAGTTAATTAGTCCATAATGACGTTTAATTGGACGTAAGAAACCGGGATTATACAAAAGCGATATTTTGGAAAATGTTGCTTTGATTTCAAGAGAGAAATTAGTTTTGGTGAGTACACAAAATGCAGAGATTAAAAATGTCTGCGTTATCTTTACCTCCTTTTTCAAGGGAGTATCTGCTATGTATAGTCCACCAGGTAGTGCCTTAATATTTCTCATGACAGCTCCTAGATAAAAAAAAGCAAGACAGACACATCACATTGACTAAACTTATTAAATAAAATTTAGTCATGAATATTTTAATTTCAACTGACACGCAGCGCAGCGTAGGACGTCCACCAACGTTCACGGTGGCCGCAAGCCGCTTCCAACCGAAACAAAATGAAGGTTCATGTGGGGGAGGGTATGTCTAACAGTGGACGTCCTACGGCTGATATAATGATATTGATATAACAAAATATGTATTAAAACCGTCGTTTGCATCGTCGTTTCTTCTGCTTCCGTGCCTTCCCAAACACTTAGTCGGCCCTCCTCTTTCAGAAGCCAGAACGCTTGGTACTGTGTAGTCTAAAGTACAATTCAATAGAATCTGTCAATTTTCTACATATTTAAGACACCCTATCGTGGGCACACTTGATTATATATGTCCCTGTTGTTGCAATTATCATCTAAAAGTAATCAATAAAATAATAGTCATATCACAAAGCCTTAGGCAGCCCGGTGTTTATATTAGTAGGCTGGAAGTGTCTACAGGATTGTCAGATTCTATTGCATTGGAGTTTATATGTCCAGCTGTACCCGTTCCACGTCCTTGGTAACGGTTGTCCACCACGTGACCAATGGCCGCCCTCTGCCGTTTTTTTTTTCTGGGATAGCTAAGGCTTTTTATAAGGCCATTCAAATGTAATTTTTACAAAAAAAAGTTTAAAGACAAGTTTCTTCTCTCAAAACTCGAAGAGCAACAGTAATATTAAAGTAAGTATCAAATCGAAGTTCGCTGGCACTAGTACTCGTGAACTCCCGACGTCAGCGTTGGGATTCCAGTTTGAAATAATTTGTAACGGGACTGCTGAGTCGTGCGGGTACAATGCAGCTCTTAATATAGTGCCGACTGCCGATCGATAGAAAGGTTAGAAGCAGGGTTGTCGAACGTGCAACATAAACCAGTGTTACATAGAATATCCAGTAAGTAATACCTCACCCTACCTCGGAAGTGTTATTGCTTTATTGATTGGGTTTATGCAACAAATGTGGTCCATGCACCTCCTCCGCCTCCACGCTGTAAGAATGCGCACACACACACTAATCAAACTATTACCACCACCACAGTACACACTAATATAGATAGACCTGTCTAATATCTTAAACACTTGTGAAATTGATAGGAAATAAATAGGTACTCGTAGGTAGGTATTTCTTTTTTGTTTTTAATCTGCAATCAGTCGCCAGACTATAATCAGATGAGTATGAAGAATGGCGGTATGTAGATTTAGAGGCCAGTGCCTCTTGCATTACTTAAATACTGTGGTTACGTTTAATATTTTAAGCACACTGGCATTTTGGAGCAATCCTGAAGCTAGAGGATTGGAGTGATGGGTGAGGGTAGGTATATATTTTTTTTAGAATATGACTAGTATAGCTTTATCTCATGTTCAAGTGCAGTCCGATTTTGCAAAGCCATTCTCATCGACCAAAAATGCGCCGGCACATGTTTAAAGCATAAAATACCCTGACAAAAATGAATTCATCTTGTTTTAAAAAACTTTATTTTCAGCAACAATTTTATTTTTGGCACCCCTTAAAACGATACCTAAACTCGAATAATATAATCTGGCAACCCCAGCCAAGGCCGCATCAGCGGTACCGGAAACAATTATTTTCACTCCGCACATATTGCCTGTACATGCTAGGGTCACGCCGGACCTCGGCTAGCTTTATTTTTCCCTCTACGTATATCTGTATGTTTCGCTTGAATAAAGATTTCTCGCCCTCTCGTAATACGATCGGTTGACACGGTGCTTCTGGGATGTGGATAAATTGAGGGTTTCTGGGAAATTGGCGATTTTTTTTTTGGGACGTAGCTTGTTTACTGAGAATTTTATGGAGTCCATATCGTCTCGCATACTTATTGAAAGTCCGAATGTAATGTTCTGTAATTGTTCATGATGGTATTTCCGAAAGCGCTGGTAGTTTAAAAAAAATACTCGTAAAAGTGCCCATTGCGGCCTATTTACTGAATAAATGTTTTTTTTTCCTAACCTATAGTTTCCTATAGAAAACTATAGTTAGGTTTGTTTTATAACAATTCTGAACCATTTAAAAATTTCAGAAAAATTTAATGTTTCTGTGGGAATAAAATTATGACAAACGATGATTCGGACAAAACTTACGGTATGCCTAGCGAAAAGTATGCAAACTTTGGCGTTCTAGTTTTTGTGTAGGCAAAGGCAATAAAAGTTTAAGTGATTTTTATAACCAACGTAGTAGTTAACTTTAAAAAATAAAAAATAATGGGGCAATTGACACCTATGATCTAGTTCCATCTTAAAAGTTCGTATTGTGAAGAGTTGAATACATTGAAAAT